>NW_016107534.1:1014267-1239216 GCF_001604975.1 Cebus imitator
GCCAGATATAGTATGCACCTAAAGTAAAATAAATAAATTTTAAAAAAAGAATTCACTTAATTAAAAAACACCTACTAAATGTGATTTGATCTTTGATGATTTAAAAGTTGTGCTGAAGGGGGACATTGGTTCAGTGTCTCCATTTTGAACATGAGTTACTATCTTAACTTACATTGCTAGGTTTCATTAAAAAGCCTCTTCAACCAAAAATAAATAAATAAATAAATAAATAAATAAATAAATAAAATAGAAATAAATAAAAACAGCCCTAAGGACCATTAGTAAAATGCAGGTCAGATGCAAGGTTTTCTAAGTGTTTTGAGGTTACAAATTGCTTTTTGGGTTTTGAGAGCTATTTGACTTGATGGTTTCACAACTTGGAGGGCCTGGGGACTATGGAATGAACCACCCCCCTAATTATGCTGGAGCGAAACCTTGGCTGCACTTAGCACACGATTAAAGTAACTTACCAAGTTTCACCTTAAAGATAGAAATTGCTAGGGGTTACCATTATAACATATAATCGAGACTACTGGAAATAGATTTACATGCAAGGAGTGTAAGAACAGTAAAATGTGGTTTTTCTTTGTAAAATGTTATAAGAAGGCATGAAAATATAAATTTTTGCCTAGGGTTAAAGGATTGTTTTAAATTATATGAGGAAGCCAAAGGTTCAAACAAGTAGTGGAAGAACTGTGGGAATTAATCTTGCAGAAGAGGTTCTCTGGGTAAACATATTGATTAAATTCAAAAAAAGGTATTATATGATTTTTCTGTAAATTGAATATTAAAATAAAAGAACAACAAGGTATTCTTAAAATTCTAATCTGCTCCTTAACAAAATTCAAAAGGGTTGTAAGGTATTTTTGCGTCTTTAAAATTTCTAAGTCATCATTTTGGCAAAATGATTAATTTGTGGTAATCTGGATTTCTATTTCATAATATGAAGTACTTTAAACATATTTAACAGCTTTCTCAAAATCAAACTTCAATTTCAAAACTGTTTTCCCTGGCACCTGGTTTTTTGAATACTTAATAAGGCCCCTGAAGTGTCAGAAAATGGTGGTAAATGGGATTATTTGACATGGTTAGGTACATGAGATTGCCAAAATCATGCTCAATCTTCTTTAGGTTATATCTTGGCGAATAATGCTAATACATGTTACAAAATTGTATGGGATTTCTAAAATTCTAATGTCTAAGTATATGCCAGAAATCATAATTAAGGTTATGTTAAGTTATTGTAAGCCACAGAGATAACAAAACCTCTTTGTCAATTGTGTTGCTAACTGTAACTACCCTGGACATTTTGTTATTCACAGACAATTGTTGTCTTGTTTTAATACTTTTTAAAAGATGGTTTAATACTTTTTAAAAGCTATAGAACTTTAACAGGTGCTTTCAAATACGAATTTATCATAACTTTACAGACTGTAACATTGGAATAAAGGAAAAAGTACAGGACTCATAAAGAGCTGAAATGTTCATGAATATCAAGGAAAACAATAGTTAACTAAAAGGACTGAACTCAGGAAGTTAAAGCAAATCTTTTTGACTTTTGCTTGGAATATTGCTGTTCCTTGCTTTTATTTTTTATAGTCAAGGAAACTTATTTTGAACTATTTATGGCCTTTAATAATTAAGTAAAGTATACACTCCTGTGATCAACATTTGGAACATGTTTCTCTCTCTCTGCCTGGTTCCTCCAATATTTGGAAACTATCTGTGAGTATTCTTATTGTAAATAGTTGTTTGCATCAGTACAATAAGAATCCATTTTTTCTTTTGCAACAGGACCCAATTGGAGAAAGTAGTTATTTTACCAGGGTTTTGACTAGAAGGTTATGCTTCCCTTTACAGAGTCAGTCTTGACTTGCACAACCAATAAAAACCCAGTTGGAAAACTGGCCCCACATCCTTGTCTATGTAGTCCCTGTACAGAGTTCTTGACCTGTGATCAGTAAAGAATGTCACTTTCTAACAGATCCAGGAGCTCCAAGTTTATCACGAGACCTTAAGAGGAGAAGATCACCCAACTTAAGTGTTTGACAATAAAAACCCATGGCTGGGCTTGGCTTTAACAGGTCTTATCTAAGATTCCTCGGGAAACAGAGTGCCATCAAAGCCAATTCAAAAGGCCTGTGTAGAAGCAGTTATTTTTGCTGCACTTTATCCAAATAACCAGGCCAAGCATAAGACTCAAGTATTTTATAAACCATTCAGTCATGATGATTTCTTTTTAACAAAAATGAGAACTTGCGAGAGAGAGATCATGTTTCAAAATATATCACATATTTGTCATTAAATTCTAAACTTACTAGCTGTTTTTACGTTTTCACCTACATTTTAGACCAACCCTGCTTGTTCCTGTGAACCAACCAGTGATCCCCAACTGCAGCTCAGAAAGAACAGCTCAGACCCAAGAAAGATTTCTGGGTAATGTAGAAATCTGGATCAATATTCTAATTCTGAACAATTATCCTACAAATCCTGCCAGGTGATGCAAATAAATAGAATGCCCATATGCCAGAGGTTTCCTTGGGAAAGTAAGACCAAGGTAGCTAACCAAAGCCAAGAGCCATCCACCCAAATCCCAGCAAGCATAAATATAGCTACCACTTATCGGGTGTGTTACAAGACATCCATTCCTCTCTCATATTGGAGGAGGACTCAGCTCCACTTTGACCTTAGCATTTGGCTTATGATAAGGAATCCATGCAACCCCTGCTGAGACACATTTTTTTCTGAAACTCAATTCTAAGCTTCGGGTAAAAACCCTAGGAAGGAAAACTGGATCTGGGGGATCCAGAGGCAGACAATAATGATAGTTAAAAGGCACAGCACAGGCCAGGCGCAGTGGCTCATGCCTGTAATCCCAGCACTTTGGAAGGTTGAGGCAGGCGGATCACAAGGTCAGGAGTTTGAGACCAGGCTGACCAATATGGTGAAACCCCGTCTCTACTAAAAACACAAAAAACAAACAAACAAACAAAAACTAGCCAGATGTGGTGGTGCATGCCTGTAGTCACAGTTTCTTTGGAGGCTGAGGCAGGAGAATTGCTTGAACCCAGGAGGCGGAGGTTGCAGTGAGCCAAGATTGTACCACAGCACTTCAGCCTGGGCAACAGAGACAGACTCTGTCTCAAAAAAAAAAAAAAAAAAAAAAAAAAAAAAAAAAAAAAAAAAAAAAAAAAAAAAAAAAAAAAAAAAAAAAAAAAAAAAAAATGGCATAGCACAGGTGAGCATGACTCTTTCTTACCAATTAAACCAACCCCAAGTTTCCTGTTTCATGGATAAAGGCCATGTTAATTAATATCCATGGTATAAATGAGGTCTAGGGAACTCCAAGGCCACTGACAGTGAGGTAATAGAAGCACAGGTGAGAGCAGATAATTCCTACTCTCTAGGCCCTCTCTGTTTCATGGGTACAAGTCACTTTGACACCCATGGTGGCATCTACTAAGGTCTCTGGAACTTGGGGATGCAAAGACAGAAGAGGGAAAGAGGATTCTCTTCCCTCTCTTCCTCACATACTGTGGGTATCTGCTAGGAAGAGAAGGGAACCAGAGATGCCTGCTCCCCTTTTTCTAGATGGGTAGCCATTTATCTTCAGTCTGTGCACCTTTAGAATGGATCCTAAACCTCTGGGAATCCTTTAAAAGGCACCTTCTCTTCCTTTCTCTTCCTCTGTTCTCTCTTCACAAATAGGTAATCATGTTTTTGTACTATGAGACACTTCTCTCAGATGAATCCTCTGGGAAAAGTTAATTTCCCAAACTTTAAACTGGTTGACTTAGGATAAAGCTCAGAGGAAAGGAACCCAGAAGCCCAACATGCTGGCAAAAGGGTAAAGTTTCTTTGCCAGTGGGGCTTTTGGTTTCCCTTGCCCTGTGCAAACTGGTAAAAGGCCTTGAGATTATTTAGCTATCCTTATCCCTCCCCTTCTGTCATTTTGATATCTGTTTTCTAATTACATGATTCATCTGCTCTTGCTTTCAGGCATCCAACTCCAAATAGTCCTGCAACCATAGCCTCTGATATAGCCCCTTCTGCTGTGAACTGTTAGATAGATAGGTCTCTGAGGGTGCTCCAACTGCTGTTTCTTCAAAACAGTGCCCCCTTGTCAGCAGGAAGCAGTTAAGATCGGTCTTTGCCCTTATCCTTAATCTAATGGCAGTTAGGTAAAGAGGGGGAATGAGACAGCCATATGGGAGAGGGTGCCTAGAGAAACTCCAAGTAGTCTGCTCCATGGGGTGAGGCCACAAAAGTTTGCACCCTTTGCAGCAGGGAGGAGCTGTGCTCCTCCTCTTCCTGGGTGGAACCTGGGATTCAAATAACCTGTCAGGAAGCACTCTAGCAGGGACTCTGGCCTTGTGAGAGTCCCCATTTCACCTATCCTTCCTTTTCACCCAATAAAACCCTCCTTTCTCACCGTTTGACTGTCTGTGAGCCTAAGTTTTCATGGCTCTGGGACAGACAAAGACTCTGTCTTTAGTTGAACTAAGGAAAAGTCCTGCAACACTACTTGGGCAATTTAGGAAAATGATGGCAAATGGGGGATAATGGATTTATAGGAAATATACACAGATGTCTTGCAAGGTGTATCCACTAAGGTAGCCATGTAATGCACAACGGTTTGAGACTAATTCTGTGTTGTCACACTAGAAACAGACTTTACCGGGGAAAAAGGAAACATGCAAATACGGGATCAACAAGCCAAGAGCATGTGGATCCTCATTCTCCCACTGTCTTTATAGAGAGGAGTGTGGGGCCGAGTGAGTTGCTAGATACACAGTGTGGCTTGCTATGCTTTTTCCTTTTAGAAAGCAAGATCATGCTTATCAAATTTGTCATGGTAGATCCTCAGTTTTAATAACTGATAACTTTTTAGTTGTTATTTTGAGTGTTTTAATCCCTCCTAATGTGCTGCTCCAAATTCTAATGTTTGAAAGCATGTATTAAATATAAAAGTTTAAGGAGACAATGGGAGAGGTAGGCTATATGACCTTTAAGATACTTTCCAACTCAGAGTCTTTGGTTTTATGAGACACTCTGGAGAAGTATTACATATTATTAATATTTTCCCTAATCTTAGTTGGCGTTCTATTAGCCTTCTTCACTGATACTGCACACCGACTTGAGAACTTAAATATATCAATATAGACCTTTCCCTCCATTCTATTAACTGATTCAGTATAATATAAACTGCACTCCAGTTGGACATCATTTCCACCTAATTCAAACACTACAATTCAACCTCTTCCGATTCTTATTCCATCTCTCAACCTGCTGGCCTCTTCCCATTTATTTTCTTCCCCTACTCATGCCACTGATTCCACAAAATCCATACCCCAGCTCTACTGTACTGCTTACTAGAGATTTAATAATCCCCAAATAGCAACTAAGTAGATTTATAGCTGTGTGTGTCATAACAACTGAGGAATATAAAAGGCAGTGTGTTTTTCCCTAGTCATAATCCTTAAATGAAGGTGATAACGTTTACTGTGAACTGTTTGAAATTCTCCCTCCCCTAAATAAGAGGGTACATTGTCTTTAGTTCAGTTAGTACTCACACCCTCAAATTTGTATGAATAGAAATACTCACTGTTTGTATTTATACTCAAAGCATCTCAATGGTGCTGGTTTCATGTTAGTTATCATGTTAATAAGACCACTGAATGGGTCAAACTTAGGTTTCTAAGATAACTATTATACTGTAAGAAATATAGTGGAGAAGTAATCAGATGTAGCTCCTGGAATTCAAGAACTCACAATATAAAAATAAAGAATAACTATAATTTAATGAAATAAGTATAAAAAGAAAAAAAATACAATTGGCCTGCCCAAGAAGATCATGTGGCCCCCAGGAAAAAAAAAAAAAATGAGTAAGTAACCATGGCAACAACGCAGGCTGCTGGCCATTTAGCCAAATTACATAGATCAAAGTTAGCTGGCAATCACCACCAGATTTGTAAATACCTAAGCACAAAACCTAGATAAGAAAAAATAATAGGGGGAAAAAAGAATCAGAATGCTGGTCACATTCCTAGTTAGAGAGCTGAAGTACATAGACATGCCATAAATGTGGGATTTGATATGGGTCAAATATTGGTCCCTTCATTATTCAGGGGCTAGGGTGAGGAGAAGAAAGGAACTTCTAGGCAAGTCACTTTGTGTCTCAAATAATCGATTATGAACTGAATGTTCATGTCCACCCAAAACTCACATGTTGAAATTCTAATCCTAAATGTAATGCTATTAGGAGGTAGGGCCTTTGCAAAGTACAGAGTTCAAGATATTAGTAGTTATCTTTGGTTTGAAGCAATAACATTGATGCAAACCAAACATTAGCAACATTTAGATTTTACGGGAAGAAATAGAAATCCTAAGTAGACCAATAACACGCAGTGAGATTGAACCAGTAATAACTTTTAAATCTCCCTACAAAACAAAAACCAAGACCAGATGGATTCATAGCCAAATTCTACCATATATTCAAAAAGCATTGGTACCGATCCCATTGAAACTGTTTCAAAAGATTGAGAAGAGGGAATCCTCCCTATCTCATTACAAAGCTTGTATCACCTGATACCGAAGTCAGGAAGGGAGATAACAACAAAAGAGAAAACTATAGACCAATATCCCTGATGAACATAGATGTAAAAATCCTCAACAAAATACTAGCAAGCTGAATTCAACAGCACTTCGTAAATATAACTCGCCACAATCAAGTGGGTTTCATCCTAGGATGCAGGGATGTTTCAACAAACACAAATCAATAAATGTGATTCACTGCATACACAGAATTACAAACACAAACCATATGATCATCTCAATAGATGCAGAAGAGCATTTTATAAAATTCAGCATCCCTTTTTGGTAAAAATCTTCAACAAGCTAAGAATAGAAAGAACGTAGCTCAAAATAATAAAAGCCATCTATGACAAACCCATAGCCAGCATAACGCTGAGTGGGCAGGAGTGAAAGCATCACCCCAAGAACTGGAACAAGATCAGGATACCCACTTTCACCACTTCTATTCAACAGAGTGCTGGAAGTCCTAGCCAGAGCAGTCAGGAAAAAGAAAGAAATAAAGGTCATCCAAATAGGAAAAGAGGAGGTCAAACTATTTCTGTTTGCAAAGGATATAATCTAATACCTACAAGACACTAAAGACTCCTCTGAAAGACTCTCAGGTTTGATAAATTCACTGAAGTCTCAGCTTATAAAATCAAAACACACAAATCAGTAGCACTGCTGTACACCAACAACCAAACCAAAAATCAAATCAAGAACCCAATCCAATTTACTATAGCTACAAAGAACAAATGAACCTGGGAATACACTTAACCTGGGTGAAAGATTTCTACAAGGAGACTATCACACGTTGCTGAAAGAGATTGTAGATGACACAAACACATGGAAAAACATCCCATTCTCATGAATGAGAAGAATTCATATTATGAAAATGGCCATCCTGCCCAAAGCAATCTGCAGATTCAATGTAATTCCTATAGAAATACCAACATCATTTTTTTTTCACAGAACTCAAAAGAATCCTAAAATTCATATGGAACCATAAAAACACCTGAATAGCCAAAGAAATATGAAGCAAAAAAAAACAAAACCAGGGGAATCACATTGCCTGCCTTCAGATTATACTACAAGGCTATAGTAAGTAAGATAGCATAGTACTGATATAAAAGTAGACACATAGACCAATGGAATAGAATAGGGAACTCAGATATAAAGCGAAATACTTACAACCAACTGATCTTCTAGAAAGCAGACAAAAACATACACTAGGAAAGGGACACTCTATTCAATAAATGGTGCTGGGTGTATTGGATAGCCACATGTAAAAGAATGAAACTGGGTCTTTATCACCACTCATAAAAATTAACTCAAGATTGATTAAAAATTTAAATCTAACACCTGAACCCAAAATAAATAAATAAATAAATAAGCCCCAGAGAAAACCTACTAAAAACTCTTCTGGAAATTGGCCTAGGCAAAGAATTTGTGACTAAGACCCCAAAAGTAAATGCAATAAAAATAAATAAAGCCTAATTAAACAAACAGCTTCTGCAAAGCAAAATAATCAACAGAGTAAACATATAACCCACAGAATTTGAGAAAATATTTGCAAACTATACAATGACTAAAGATCTAATATACAGAATCAACAAAGAACTCAAATCAGCAAGAAAAAACAATACTATTTAAAAGTAGGACATGAAGGGCTGTTTCTCAGAAATGCAAATGACCATCAAACACATGAAGAAATTTTCAACATCATTATTCATCAGGGAAATGCAAACTAAAATCACTGTAAGATATCACCTACCTCAGTCAGAATGGCCATTATTAAAAAATCAAAACAATAGATGTTGGTGCAGATATAGTGAAAGGGAACATTTATACACTGATGACTGGAATATAAACTAGTGCAGCCTCTATAGAAAACAGCATGGAAATTTCTCAAAAAACTAAAAGTAGACCTTCCACTCAATCTAGCAATCCCACTACTAGGAGCATCTACCCATAGGAAAAGAAGCCATACAAAAAAGACACCTGCATGCATACAGTTATCACAGCCCAGTTCACAATGACAAAGATGTGGACTCAACCTAAGAACCCATCAGCCAATGAGTGCATAAAGAAAATGTTATATATATACACCATGGAATACTACTTGGCCATAAAAAAATGAAATAATGTCTTTTGCAGCAACTTGGATAGAACTGGAGGCCTCCTAAGTGACGTAACTCACAAATCAGTAACTGCTGAGCAGCTCAAGTAAATCACAAAACAAATGGTATAATGGACACTGGAGACTCAGAAGGGGTTTTGGGGAGGAGGATGAGGGATAAAAAACTACCTATTGGGTAAAACATACACAATAAAAATTTGGATGACAGGTCTCCTAAAAGCCAACTTCACCACTATACAATTCATCTTTGAATCCAAAAACTACTTGTACTCCTAAAGGTATGGAAATAAAAAATTAAAACAAACAAACTGTTCAAGCTCCCACAATTGTGTAAGGTCAAATCTCTGGAACAAATCCCATCTTCTATAGCAGCTCTCACTGTTTTCTCTGATGGAATCCCCATTGATAACAAGGAGCATGGAAGAGGCATCCCACACGCTATGATGGTAGCTATGATGGTGTTTCTTTGGTGAGGATAAATTAAAGCTTTAAATCTGTTTTGTTCAATTTTCTGCAGGTATGCTAAATTTCACAACAGACAACTAGGATGCCCTCTCTCACCATTCCTATTTAATATAGTATTAGAAGTTCTAGCCAGAGCAATCAGACAAGAAAAGGAAATAAAGGGTATTCAATTAGGAAAAGAGGAGGTAAAATTGTCTCTATTTGCAGACAACATGACTGTATATTTAGAAGACCCCATTGTCTCAACCCAAAATCTCCTTAAACTGATAAGCAACTTCAGAAAAGTATCAGGATACAAAATCAATTTGCAAAAATCACAAGCATTCCTATACACCAATAACAGACAAACAGAGAGCCAAATCATGAGTGAACTCCCATTCACAATTGCTACACAGAGAATAAAATACCTAGGAATACGACTAGCAAAGGATGTGAGGGACCTCTTCAAGGAGAACTACAAATCATGCTCAAGGAAATAAAAGAGGACACAAACAGATGGAAAAGCATTCCATGCCCATGGTTAGGAAGAATCAATATTGTGGAAATGACCATACTGCCCAAAGTAATTTATAGATTCAACGCTATCCCCATCAAGCTCCCATTGACTTTCTTTACAGAACTGGAACAAACAACCTTAAATTTCATATGGAACCAATAAAGAGCACACATAGCCAAGACAATCCTAAGAGAAAAGAACAAAGCTGGAGGCATCATGCTACCTGACTTCAAACTATACTACAAGGCTACAATAATCAAAACAGCATGATACTGGTACCAAAAAAGAGATATAGACCAAGGGAACAGAACAGAGGCCTTAAAATAATGCCACACATTTACAACCGTCTGATATTTAACAAACCTGACAAAAGCAAGCAATAGGGAAAAAATTCCCTGTTTAATAAATGATGTTGGGAAAACTGGCTAGCCATGTGCAGAAAGCTGAAACTGGATCCCTTCCTTACACCTTACACTAAAATCAACTCCAGATGGATTAAACATTTAAACATAAGACTTAACACCATAAAAACCCTAGAAGAAAACCTAGGCAATACCATTCAGGACATAGGCATAGGTAAGGGCTTCATGACTAAAACACCAAAAGCAATGGCAACAAAAGCCAAAATAGACAAATGGGATCTAATTAAACTTAAGAGTTTTTGCAAAGCAAAAGAAGCAAACGCTAGAGTAAACTGGCAACCAACAGAATGGGAAAAAAAGTTTGCAATCTACCCATCTGACAAAGGGCTAATAACCAGAATCTACAAAGAACTAAATCAGATTTACAAAAAAACCCCAACAAACCCATTCAAAAGTGGGCAAGGGATATGAACAGACACTTTTCAAAAGAAGATATATATGAGGCCAACAAACATGAAAAAATGCTCAACATCACTGGTCATTAGAGAAATGCAAATCAAAACCACATTGAGATACCATCTCATGCCAGTTAGAAAGACGATCATTAAAAAATCTGGGACAACAGATGCTAGAGAGGATGTGGAGAAATAGGAACACTTTTGCACTGTTGGTGGGAGTGTAAATTAGTTCAGCCATTGTGGAAGACAGTGTGGCGATTCCTCAAGGACCTAGAAATAGAAATTCCATTTGACCCAGCAATCCCATTACTGGGTATATATCTAAAGGATTACAAATCATTCTACTATAAGGACACGTGCACATGTATGTTCATTGCAGCACTGTTTACAATAGCAAAGACCTGGAACCAACCCAATGCCCATCGATGATAGACTGGATAGGGAAAATGTGGCACATATACACCATGGAATATTATGCAGCCATCAAAAACAATGAGTTTGTGTCCTTTGTAGGGACATGGATGAACCTGGAAACCATCATTCTCAGCAAACTGACAGAAGAGCAGAAGATCAAACATCGCATGTTCTCACTCATAGGCGGGTATTGAACAATGAGAACACATGGACACAGGGAGGGGAGCACTACACACTGGGGTCAGTTGGGGGGAAGCTTTATGTTTAATAGTTGATAAGTAGATATAGACTAGTGTTTTTCATTCAAAGAAAATAATCAAAGAATACCATGGAGTAATCTGATTCTGAAGTGTCTTTGGTCATGTTGTAACTGCTGAGAAGCTCAAGTCTTTCATCCATAAAAAAAGCCACTGAGTGTGATATTTGTGTGAAGTTGGAAGGAGAAATGTTTTGATTCTGAAACATTCTTTGGGCAAGGGGAGGAAAAATCACAATGATGTAGAATTTTTAAGAGAAATATCTTTATTCAAGTTTCTTAAAACACTTTTAAAACAGCAGCTTTCCTCTTTCTGATAAACTAAGAGCACTTCTCAGAAGTACTCTGTCAAAACTGTTTTGTAAACAGTTTTCCATTAAGTGGTACTCAGCTGCCTGGAGTACCTTATGCATCTTCAGTGTGCTTGCCGCTTCCTTCTTTTGTGGAGATATCCAGGTTGCAGTGACAGTTGCATATAGTGTTTTAATTTCAGGAAGAGATGGAATTTTCCAAAATTGATCAACATTGAGAAGTGGGAGGATCTAATTAAGCACTAGGTCCTTTCCATTGTTTTAAATTTAAATGAGAAAACTATTATCATAACTAGTAATTTGGAAACTGTTTTTAAGTTCAGAAATATCTTTGTCTAATACTCTTGTAAATTATTAACAAACGAAAACATCCCATTTCAGTATCTTTATCTAATCCCATTTTACCTTCAAGCTCCTCAGGCTTCTGCCAACAAAGCTTTCCATTGCATTGCTTATTTCTGTTTTGCTACCATTTTTTTTCACTTAATCTCCCTTGTTAATTCAGTAAAGATTGTGGGCCATCTTCCAGGGTTTGTGCTAGAACCAGAGTTTAAAAGATGAGTAAGCATAGTATCTCCCTTTAAAGGCTTGTAGTCCAATAAAGAATGCTCTGCTGGCCCATTCTTTTATTATTGCAGTAGTTCATTTTTAAATGTCTAAAATTATAGCATCAAATGTACATACTGCAGGAAACGTTTCCCACATGGATATTTTACCTACTATTATTTTGGATGGATAGACAAACGATTTAAAATTAAAAGCTAGAATTTCTTCTAACAAAAAATTTTAAATGAAGATACATTAGAAGAAAATTAATACAGAATTTTAGGGCAGGCAGAACTCTATAGAGACCTTTTAGTATAATGTTCTCATCTTACTGATGGAGACACTAATGCCCAGAGAGTGAAACAACTTTATTTAGTTAACAAATATAAGTGGAGCATCAACCATATGCCAGATAGTAAGGTGGAAGCCGAAAATACAGTGGTGATTAGGACCCACATTACTCAGCTGTAATTAGCAAACAAATTATAATTGCAATAATTGCCATACATAAGAAGTACAATGCTGAAAGAACATAAAGTAGGGTGATGAAACCCAATCTGCAAATGCAAGGGCTATTTTCCTCAGAGGGTCTCATTAAAGATGGAACTTAATAGGGTGGGCGCAGTGGTTCATGCCTGTAATCCCAGCACTTTGGGAGCCTGAGGCAGGCAGATCGCTTGAGGTCAGGCACTTGTAATCCCAACTACTCTGGAGGCTGAGGCAGGAAAATCACTTGAACCTGGGAAGTGAAGGTTGCAGTGAGCTGAGATTGCCCCACTGCACTCCAGCCTGGGCAACAGAGCAAGACTCCATCTCACCAAAAAAAAAAAAAGAGGGAACTTAATAAATAGTAGGCTCACCCCAAATTGCACAATGAGTGAGATGCACAACTGTTATTGAAGTCAAAGTTCTTACAGCATGAGTGACATATCTCTGCTACAGCAAGTTCTCACCTGGTAGTTATTTATGGTGCATGAACGATGAGACTGTGAATAGAAAATTGTCAATCTCATTGACAGGGAACTGTCAAGAAGAGGTGAGACTATAAGCTCACTTCTAGTCCTGCCTGACCAGCCTGCTCAACCTTTAATAAGAGTGTTTAAATATATAAAACCCACATTTCTTTCTTTTCTTTTTATTTTTATTTATTTATTTTTTTTTTTAGACAAGTCTTGCTCTGTCACCAGGCTGGAGTGCAGTGGCGAAATCTTGGCTCACTGTAACCTCTGCCTCCTGGATTCAAGCGATTCTTCCGCCTCAGCCTCCCAAGTAGCTGGGACTACAGGTATGTGTTACCACGCCTGGCTGATTTTTTGTATTTTTAGTAGAGACGGGTTTCACCATGTTGGCCAGGATGGTCTCGATCTCTTGACCTTGTGATCTGCCCGCCTCGGCTTCCCAAAGTGCTGGGAATACAGGCCTGAGCCACCGCGCCCGGCCAAAACCCACATTTCTTTGATCAAGAAGCAATTAATAGCACATGTTCAATTTTCCAAATACTTGGGACTTGCTTATTAATTATGTATCTTTACTGCCTTTTATGCAGCAAATACATTAGTATTATTTTGGCTAATTTTTAAAATCACACTTTAAGTTTTGGAATACATATACGGAACATATAGGTTTGTTACATAGATATACATGTGCCATGGTGGTTTGCTGCACCCATTAACCCATCATCTACATTAAGTATTTCTCCTAATGCTATCCCTCCCCAAATGCCCAACAGGTCCCGGTGTGTGATATTCCACTCCCGGCATCCATATGCTCTCATTGTTCATCTCCCACTTATAAGTGAGAACATATGGTGTTTGGTTTTCTGTTTCTGCGTTAGACTGCTAAGAATGATGGTTTCCAGCTTTACCCATGTCCCTGCAAAGGACATGAACTCATGTTTTATTATGGCTGCACAGTATTCCATGGTGTATATGTGCTACATTTTCTTTATCCAGTCTGTCACCACGGGCATTTGGGTTAGTTCCAAGTCTTTGCCATTGTGAATAGTGCTGTAATAAACACACATGTGCATCTGTCTTTATAGTAAAATGATTTATAATCCTTTGAGTATATACCTAGTAATGGGATTGCTGGGCCAAATGGTATTTCTGGGAATTGCCACATTGTCTTCCACAATGGTTGAACTAATTTACACTCCCACCAACAGTGTAAAAGTGTTCCTATTTCTCCACATCCTCTCCAGCATCTGTTGTTTCCTGACTTTTAAGGATTGCCATTCCAACTAGCATGAGATAGTATCTCATTGTGGTTTTGATTTGTATTTGTCTAATGACCATAAATTATTATGTAAAGTTTGTTTTGCAATAGATATTACAGTGGAAGAAATGCAGTATATTTCTACATTAAATGTGTGGATTTTTCCAATTATCTCTTTCTTATTGTTAGGCCTTGCCCCTCAGTGGCATGCAAGACTATCCATTTAATAATGCAAAGTGAGGAAGGAGAGTTTTAGATTAATAACTCCTGTAAGTAACCTATTTGTCACTAATATACCCATTTTATCATTGTCTATCTGCCCTGATACGCTGCTGACTAACATTATTAGTAGCATAGTAGCATGCTTTGCTTAGGAGAATGTAAAAATAATTTTGTGCTGTTTTACCAGAAATATGTTTCCTCCAACTTTTTATTGGTATGCAGATAACACTCATCTTAATAAAGCAAAGCCCTCACTGCTTTTCAGAAGCACCTGAATTGTGTTTAGTTACACTTTATATGACGAATTTTCCCTTGTTAATTTCTGTTCATATACACACACGTGTATTCAGCTGCATAACACTACAACCTTTCCCCTTTCCATTGTGTGATTGCTTTAAACAAGAGAAAAATTAATTTAGAGTTTAATGAGAAGTGATTCAGGAACATATTTATAAGTACTTTAGAAACATTTGAAAGAACACTGAGCAGGTAGAGAAAATAAGTGGTTAGGCAGCCAGCCCTCTGACTCCTTAATTCTTATATTTATTAGATCATATTTTTTGCAGTCTTATTCTTGCCCCATATTCTGATGCAGAATAGCCAGCCCACTGGAACTCCCCCTATTATTTTAGGATTCCTCAATAGTTATCTCAATACTTAGCAAAAGTTGTTCTCTACTGCTCTGCGGCAGCAGCATTTCTTCTTCACTAGCTCTTACCCCCACCCAACAGATGGTCCATCCTCCACTCTCCACCATCCCGAGAGCTGCCACTGTTGGTATGCATGAGAATTACATCTACCTAAGTTACTCTCCTCATGACCCCAAAGCTACTGGCCACCTCCTGGCAATATTATTTTAACATAAGATTGCAAACCAGACAGAAAGTACTGTCCATGCTTTTATCCTTGGAGCTATTCCTCATCAGAGAAAAGAAACACTAGGCTGAAATTCAGCAATTCAGTGATTTGAGGGTTTTCCTTCAAAGTGAATCAATCACCAGTGACAGAGCAGGGACTTTGCCTCATTCCCAAGTATACAGACTTCCAGGCAGCACACTGAGGTGTATTTACTTTCAATTGCTAGATACATGTTTTGAGAGGCAAACAGAAGAAGGATATCAACTTTCAGTTGATAAGTTCAAGAGCACAATAGCTTCAATGATCTTGCCTTCTCTCAACACATACTTTTAATTGACAATGATTATGTATCCAGGCAAGTTTTCCAAAAAAACAAAATCGAGTTCTTTAAACTTTGGAGATTGTTTTCTCTTAATTTAATGTATTTATTATTTATGGTTAATTATCATGGGTAATTTCCCCTCCTTTATAAGTGTGTTTTACTTGAATTTGATAAGCTATTTTCAATCTAATATATAGAAATAAATTAGCAACTGCTCTAAATATAAAAAGTCTCGTTCAAAGCCAGGAAGCTTCAAAACTAAACTAGATTAATGTATACCCTTAGTAGTTCACAAAGCATTTCTGAATTATGGTATCTCTCTTAGCACTGATTCCTTTCCCTATAAATGCTTATACATGTGTTTATTTTCCCTCCTATATGATGTAGTCCCTTTAGATCAGGGATAGGCATTATGCATTTTTGTATCCCTACTGTACTAGATGGCACACAACAGGTGCTCTCTAAATGTCTGAATGACTGAATACATGAATGGAGAGCGAGTGACTAATAATGACAGCTGTCCTCTATTGAAGACATAATACATCTCTGGCACTGTCTTGAGCAATTTTCATAAGTGATCTGATTTATTTCTCATTATATCATAAGGGAGGCTTTATTATTCTTTATTTGCAGATGAGAAAACATCTTCTTAGAGAGGTTAAGTTACTGGTCAAAGGTTACAAATCTTGTAGAAGATAGTTTTAATTTGACCTCAATCCTTTCCTATGTAAAGCTTCCACTCTTATTCACTAAGACAGGGGTCAACAAAGAATGGTTGGCACTGTTTTTGCCTGCCACTGTTTTAGCAAATACAGTTTTCTGGAGACTCAGACTTGCCCACTCGTTGACCTATTTTCTATGACTGCTTTGAGGCCACAGCAGAAAAGTTGAGTAGTTGCAACTGAAATAATCTAGCCTGCAAAGCATAACGTGTTTACTATATGACTCTTTACAGAAGAAGTGTGTGACCCACGCGATAGGATATACTGAAGAAGCAGACCACAGCGGTCAGAAAAAAATGGTGAAGGAAAGGCAGGGAATCCTCCCCAAGTGAGAAACTTGTTCTCCACATTTGCTGGACCCAGGATTATTTCCTGCTCCCCACCTTAACACAATGGAGTGACTGTGGGATTACAAAGTACCCAGGCAAGGCCTTAGTTTAAATCTAACCAGCCTTACATTAACCTGGTCTGTGCTGTTGCCTTAGCTCATTTTCTTCTGCATTTGGTGCTATGACTAACTCATTCCCAATGAAGCCTCTGATATTTCAAGCTGAGAGAAGCGAAAGAGCTGAAATCCTTTCACAGGGCAGAAATAGGGTAATCACATTCTTCAACTCGCAATATAAAGTACAAAAGTATTTCAGACCTAGTGAGCCTTTCTCTTTTTCCTTAACTTTCTCTTTTCCTTTTCTCCTAGGTGTTTCTTTCTCCCCTGCCTCTATCTCTCCAATTAACTGTTCACACATAAACCTTACTAAAGGTTAAGTATTCATTGTATCAGTTAAATAAAATCCAATGGTCTTTTCTTAGTATTCAATCAGGTGTCTAAATATGTTACATATATGTTACATAAACAAGATATTTTGCCCAGAACACGAGCCTGGAAATCGATTGCTTTTGTTGGAAAGACATATAGTCTTTGGATGATGTGTGGGTCTTCCTTCTCACAACTCTTTTCATCCATGAGTAATGAGTTAATAGTATATTAAAAGGTTCCTGGGAGAGGCGGGGCATGGTGGCTTATGCCTGTAATCCCAGTGCTTTGGGAGGCCAAGGTAGGTGGATCAAGAGGTCAAGACCAGCCTGACCAATATGGTGAAACCCCATCTCTACTAAAAATACCAAAATTAGTCAGGTGTGGTGGTGTGCACCTGTAGTTCCAGTTACTCAGGAGAAAGCAGAAGAATCACTTGACCCCAGAAGATGGAGGTTGCAGTGAGCCAAGATTGCACCACTGCACTCCTGCCTGGGTGACAGAGACCCCATCTCAAAAAAAAAAAAAAAAAAAAACAAACCAAAAAAAAAAAAAAAAAAAAAAAAAAAGTCCCTGGGAGAAAATGAATTTGGATTGCATTCCCTTTTGTGTGAGACAGTATTAAAACATTTCTGAGGTTTTTAGATAACCCCAAATAAAGCCAGAAAGGCAGGAAATTGTAACCTCCATGAAAGAGGGATCATGTTGTATTTATTCGCTGCTGTGTTCCACATTGCCTAGCACAGTCTCTAGCATGTAAATATTTGTGGATGAAGGGAAGGTGAGCAGGAGGGAAAGAAGTAGAGAGGATGGAAGGTAGGGAAATAAATGGGGGGGAAGAAAGATGAGAAAGAAAAAAACTTATTTGGGGCAAGATCACTGTATATGTAGTGCGTGGTGGAGGCTGATACTCTGAACTTAGCATCTGTCTGTTGAAGAGGAAGGCTGTTGCAGTCACAGCAGACAGTGGCTGATGTTAGTATCCTGCTGGCTCCAAGGACTCAGCTTCAGGAAACTGGCCCACTCTGTGCATTAATCACACTTGGCTCCCAGTAATTTTGCTGTAACTTGTGTCTAACAGGACTCTGTCGAAGAGAATATCCTCCTCCACACTTTGATGACCAAGTTTTAGTGGGGAGTGGCAGAGTTCCGCACTTGGGGCAGAGGTGTCCTCAAGCAATGCACTGAAGTAAGAAAGAGAAGGGACCTTGATTATCTACCTTATCTGTAGACCTGTAAGGCTTCAATGGCACCAGAACTCCATCGGAGGCAGTAAGGGGCCTACCCAAGAGCACCCTCTGGAGAAGCTGTCTTGAAGGAGTATAATGGAGTTCCTGCTCTCCAGCACAGGGTAATAGATGTGTAACAAGATAGACAGGCTTGGGATTAAATGTGATCAAAACTGCAGATGCTAGGTTTTATCTGGGCAAGGAAAGCCTGGATTTTCTACTCGTTTAGGAATTGGGAGCCCATACGCCTTGTGTTCTGTGTATTTTGTTTGCATTATTTTGTTGGTCACAGTTGTTGAAGTCTGAAAGTTTAGACTTTCATGTTACCCTTCATTACCTTCCACACTGTGGTCTCAGAGGCAAGCAATGCACTAGCATCTGGCCTAATGTGTTACTGACTGCAGTGGCAGGCCATCCAGAGCAGCTGTTGCTATCACATCTGCTGCAGTGAGGAGGTATGAGCAGTGGTGACAGGAGAGGCTGCAGGGCAGCAGTGGTAGCCATGGGACCCCTGTGCCCTGAATCTCCGAGGCAGCTGACTGTGCTGTCCCCACCCTTACACAGCCAGGGTGGGACCCTGGCCCTGCGTCGCCACTCTTGAAAGCTACTGCTACTGGAAGGGCCTGGGGACGAGGCAGGCAGTCCCTGGAGCCTGCCCCTGGGAACCCCCTGGGAGCCCACCACCCTGGGGGCCACCATGATGGGGCTGGGTCAAGTCACCTGCTGGCGGGGGAGCAGCGTGGTTGGGCACAGAGGGGTGGGAAGAGAGGGACCCTGGAGGCGGAGCTGGGTCTGGGGCTGTGCAGTGCTCCAGGGAGCCTGCAAGAGCCTGGGAGGAGCCGGAGTCTCTGTCCTTCTGTGTTAGCCAGGTAGGAGCTCGCCTGGTGCAGCTGCCACTGCCCTGCTGCAACTCCAGACCCAGGCATCTCTGTGTTCCTGGGGTCCCAGGAAGGCGCCTCTGACCCCTGCAGGCTCGGAGGTGCCTGCTTCCACTGCCTGGCTTCTCGCCACTGTCAGTGCCTGCTCTGATCTTGGAGCAAGGTTGGGGCCAAGCCTGGGCACTGTTGCAGCCTGGCCAGGGGTGCATATGCTTGGGGCAGCAGTGACACACAAGCTTCCTGCCCCCTCGGCGCCCTCTGGACTTGGGGTGCAGACAAGCACAGGAGGGAGGCACAATGGGTGCTGAGGACAGCCTGTTACTGGCCTGCAGGCACCCCTTGGCATGAACAGCCTGGATCCCATGATTGGTGACAGGAGGCAGACAGGCTCCTGGGCAGAAGGGGGAAGGTCGCAGGTGATGCCTCTCCTTCAAGCTGGAGAGGGCCTGAACCCTGGAGGCTGAGAGCTTTTCCTGCATACCAGAGAGTAAACTTGTGGCACTTTTCCCTAGGCCCGCCCTGGGCCCGCCCATGGACCTATCAGCACGTACTTCCTCCCCTCTGAGGCCCATAAAATCCCCTGGACTCAGCCAGACTCAAGCAGAGGATGGAGACACAGTGGCAGGATGACAGAATGATGAGCTGCAGAGAGGAGCTACCTATCCCAGGGTATCCTCTCTGCTGAAAGTTGAGGAGACAATGGGATGACCAGATGCAGAGAGGAGCTACTGTCTCTCCTGAGAGCTGTACACTCATTGGAACACGCTGGCTATGGACAGGAGCTGCCCACTGAGGGTCTCCTCTAAACTGGTCTATTGCTCAATCAAGCTCCTCTTTGTCTTGCTCACTCTCCACTTGTCTGTATATCTCATTCTTCTTGGACTCAGGAAAAGACCTCTGTACCTGCCAAACGGCAAGGCTAGAAGAGCTGTATTAGAAACAGGACTGAAATATGCCCCTTGCTTGCCACGTTGCAGGTGAAGAGAAGAGAAGAGCTGTGATCCTTCAGGGAGCCCAGCTCTGGGAGCTCCCTGAGCCAGGGCAGTGACACCTTCTTTGGGGTCCTGAAGTTCCTGACATCTCCAAGCTTCCAGGAGCCACTGCATTCCCCAGTGCCAGCTGGGGAAACTGTTTGCTATGCCTCTGGTCTAGCTGTAGCCTCAGAGAGCTGGCACCCATACTGGCAACTGGAGTTGCCTGGCCTGCAGCAGCAGCGAGTCTGACTATGCACAGTGACCCCACACTTGCCCACACTCCCTTGCCACTCCATGCCTGACTCAGTCTCCCATGGAGGCATAGGATCCAGGCCAGAAGCGTGAGCCAAATGCACCCTGCCAGGCCAAGTGGGTGGAACGAGCCCAGCAGACCCAGTGAAAACTCTGGCAAAGGCACCAGCAGCCACAGAGGTTTCCAGCCAGAAAAGCAACACCCCAAGGATCCTGTAACCTTACCATTTCCTTCTACCCAAAGATATGTGAAAAACCAGCCCAGAAATGATTGACCTGTCCTGTTCCTCTTAGGGTGCCTATCACCCTACAATTCCAGTAGCTTGCCTCTACTGGTTTTTATCTTTTTATAATCTTTTTTAAAATATAAAATATAATACATACACAGAAAACCGAATAAAACCAAACCACATATCTTAGTGAGTTATTACAAAACAAGTACCTGTGTAACCACCACACAGGTCAGGAGACAGAATACAGTTGGCACATTAAGGGGTCACTCCCCACCTAACATTCCCTCATGTGCCCTGTTGTACCAGCTCCCAACCACAAATCTCTCCTGATAGCCACTCTGACTTTTAAGATAAACTTCGTCTTGATTTTTAAAATTGTTTTCACCTAACAGTGTATTCCTAAACCTTTTAGTTTAGTTTTGCCTGTTATTTTTCTAACTTTACATAAAAGAAATCACTTTTCTTTTCCACTTGAACTTATCTGCTAGGCTACTTTTGACTTTGCTTGTGAAAAGCATCTCCATTGTTATGGTTATTCATAATCACTTGTTTTCATTGCTGAATAGTATTCTATGACATGAACACACTATAACTTATGTATCTTTTCTAGTATTAATGAATAATTAATGAATATATGGGTTGTTTCTAGCTTTGGCTATTACACACATTGCTGCTAGAAACATTCTTTTATCTATGCTTTGTTGCAAATGGATGTGTATTTCTATTAAGTATGTAACCAAGAATAGAATTGGTAGATCATTTGGTATGCCTGTCTTCAAACATAGTAGATATTGCCTATCTGCTTTACAGAGTGCTTTAGGCAACTACACGCCTCACAACAGTGTGCAAGAGTTCTTACAGCTTCAGACTCTTGCTAAGACCTGATATTCTGATTCTTTTACATTTAGTCATTCTTATAGATAGGTGTTGCTGTCTTATCTTTAACTCGAATTTCCTAGATTATTATTTGAGTTTAGGACCATTTTAACTTTTCTCTTTTGTACTGGTGAAGTAAGTTCATGTTCAAATTACATGCTCATTTTTTCTACTGGGCTGTCTTTTTTTATACCCATTGATTTGTAGGTTCTTTTCTTTTTTTTTAAGAGAATAGCTATTCTAGACTATATACAATCATCTCAATCATTATGTTTATTGCAAATATCCTATCACATTCTGTGCCTTTGTTTTTCACTCTCTGAATGCCCTTAAAATTCTCATATCCAATAGGACAAGATACATGTAAATAAAACCTTTGTGTCAGGATCTCTCATACACATATGTTTAGGGTATTATGAAATATACAGAAGGAGTTGTCAATTAAATGTAGGAGGGATGGGAATTCAAAAAATCATAGAGAGGTAAAGCGAACATTGGAAATACGCATTCATATTTTTCAGGAAATTAAAGGAGCAAGGATCTCTATGCAAAAAGGCACTCTGAGTCCTCTGTGACCCTACTTATGCAGCTGAGTGAGAGAGCAGTACTCTTGACTAGAGATATTTTTCAAGGGAGGTCGGTGATGAATAGAGCCTTAAGTATAATTAAGGAAAGGCAGAAGAGGTCTCCAAGATTTAGAGACATAGTTTCACTTAGAATAAATATTCCCAGTGGTTTATAAAAGGAGTGAACAGAAGTATAGTTGTCTTGGGGTGGAGTATAGCTGAGCTAAATGGCAATGAGAGTAAGTTTAGGAAGTTGCAGATAGAAGGCAAAAAACATCAGAAGTTTGGCAAGTATTATAAAAAATAGGTAATATATTAGCTTTGCAGTCAGGAAAATCTGGCTTTAATTCTGCCCTCCTTTCCCTATTTTTTTTCTCTCTTTCTGACACACACACACACACACACACACACACACACACACACACCCTGTGACTATGGCATATAATGCAGACTTTTCAAAAAGTGGCTGGAAACACTTTCCCACCCCCAAAGGAGCAATTGTATCTTTCTACTGGTTCCAAGGTTCCCAGGTTTTGAGCAGCTGGCTTCCTCAGAAAACTGTGGAAAACAGCTGACAATTATGCCTGTTATACAGATAGCCTGTCTGCAGAGTCTCTTCTCCTTGCTCTATAAGAACAGAAACCAATCACAGTCAATGTTGCTTTAATGGAATATAAACCCACTATGTATCCAGCAAGGGACTGGCCCTGGCTTACCTCCCTGTGGGAGGCCAAGAGGCTCCAGGAATGTGTGCCTCTCTTGCTGACTCCAGCCTGTAAGTTTCCCCCAGCAAAGCCTGTTCCTTAACCAAATGATTCTGTGAAATTGGTCTTGAGCCCTGTTGCACAATGGCAACCAGAGACAGGAAAAAACCATTCTTAGCCTAGGTATCCTCATCTGTAAAAGAGGAAATATGCCAACGACAATAATGAGTTATTGTGAGGACTGATCAAGATAATGTGTGTTTAAAATGTTTAGCACTGGGCTACTTTACATGGCTAATAGAATAAAATGTAGTTACGGCTAAAATAATGAAAGCTTAGTAGCCTCAATTTTTCATCTGAACAATAATGTCATGGTGCTGACCTCAAAAAAGTCATTCACTAGAAAACTAAAGAGTTCCCGTAGAGTGTATGTGTGTCAGGGGAGAGAAGGGTGGGACCTAGTGGGTGGCTGGAAAGGATTTTCCAAAAGAGATTTGCAGAAAGGGAGGGACTGGCCAGAATTAGAGCCACTCTGCCAGTTTATCTCGTCAACATTTGTAGATTGCATTTTTACTTGTAATAATGACCCAATAGCTAGTTTAATTATGTTTGTGTATATATATATATATATATATATATATATATATACAGTTCATGCATATAACAAATATATACTCAGAAGCTTCTGCATGCTCATGGATAAATTGTTCTTATGCTACTTGACTTGGAGAAGCTATATGTTTCTACTACAGTAGTTGGACTGAATAAATACTTTCTGGCAAGGAGGGTCTGTTTTCCTGTATTTAAGCTGTAAGGTGGAAGATTCTCCATAAAAAATATTATAAGGAAGTTGGCCAGAGGAATGTATAAAAGATAAACTCTGTGTATACAAAGCAAAGACAAATTCTAGGGCTAAACTTCTTGTGTTGGAGCTGGGAATTGCTTCTGAATTTATTCCTACTGCTACTGGTGTTGCAGGATACTTGGAGGGTTGCTTTTCTGGCCAGAAACCTCTGTGGCTGATGGTGCCTTTGCCTGAAATTTGCTTGGGCCTGCTGGGCTCATTCTGCCAATTCAGCCTGGCAGGCTGCACTCGGCTTGTGCTGCTGGCCTGGATCCCACACCTGCCAAGGGTGAGCCAGTCATGGAGTGGTGAGAGGTATATGAGCAAGCAAGTGTGGGATCCAGCAACTGTGCACAGCCAGACACACTGACTGTGGTGGGGCGGTCAGCTTCAGGCACCTGCATGGGTGCCAGCTCCCTGCAAGGCTGTCAGCTCCCTGCAAGGCTGTAGCTGAACCAGGCATACCACAAGCAGCTTCATCAGCTGGGGCTGGGGAACCGCAGAGCTTCAAGATAGTGTCACAGCCCTGGCTCAGGGAGCTCCTTGGTCTACAGCTCTTCTCTCCTGCTAGGAGACCATAACATGGTGAACGAGGAGTATATTTTGGCCCTGTGTGTGTTACAGCTCTTTCAGCCCCACCATTTGGTGGTTCCCAAGTTCTTGTCCTACACCCAGGAAGAATGAGGTACGCAGAGAAGTGGAGGGTGAGCAAGGCGAAGAGGTGCTTTACTGAACAGCTCACAAGAGACCTGCAGTGGGTAGCTTTTCTATGCAGGCAGAGCATCCCATCATCTGCTCAGCTCTCAGCAGAACAGAGACCCATAATGCGTAGCTCTTCTCTCACCAAATGATGGTCATCCCATCATTTGCTGGAGTCTGGCTTGAGTCTAGGGTTTTTATGGACTTCAGAGGGGAAGTAGTGAATGCTGATTGGTCCATGGGCAGTCATGGGTGGGCCCAGAAAAAGCACCACATATACTCATTTTCATCTGCAGAACTGGCCTGAAGGTGGAGTTTCACTAGACATCCTCCCCTCTCTGCCCAGGAGCCTGTCTGCCTCCTGTTGACATTAACCTGCCATTTACAGTGCCCATGGCTATTAGGCTATTCATGCCAAGGGGTGCCTGCAAGCCAACACTGAGCTGCCCTTAGCTCCCTCTTGGCCTCCCTCTCATGGTCACCAGTGCCCAAAGTTCAGAGGGGGCTGAAGTGGCAGGGGGCTGGTATTTCAGTGCTGCCCAAAGTGGGCACTCACCTGGCCAGGTTGCAACAGTGCCTGGGCTCGGCCTTAACTTTGCTCTGAAATCAGAGCAGGCACCGGGAGTCAGGAGAGGCCAGGCAGGGGGAGCAGGGACTTCTGAGCCTGCAGGAGTAAAAGGGCTTCTCAGGCCCCCAAAAGTACAGAGATGCCTCGGTCTGCAGCCGCAGCTAGGTGGCTGCAGTGGTGCCTGAAGGAGCAGGGGCAGCTCCTGACCCTCCAACTTGGAAGGGGGCAGGGCTTCCATCTGTTCCTGAGAGGGCGCAGCCCTAGCCACACCTCCCCCACTGCAGCCAGGGTCATGGAAAGGCCCTCCAGACAGGCTGTTGCTGCTATCATTAGAACCGGCCAAAAGAACCAACACTTCAGTAATGAGTAGCCAGGGGAGAAATGCCAGATGTAGGTGATGGGGAGGAAGGCAGCAAATCACACTGCCACGTGTGTACCTATGCAACAATTTTGCATGTTCTTCACATGTACTGCAAAACCTAAAATGCAATAAAATAAATGGGGAGAAAAAAAAGAGAGACAGTGTTAGAGGAATGAGAGTCTGTTTGGGCCCACCCAAAGGGATAAGACTGGGGCGCCGCAAGGAGGAAAGTGAGCATGCAACCCGGAGAGAAAGAATGGAGCTGATCAACTTCAGTGCTGCCCTTAATGATAAACAGAGCTCGCTGAGTAGAAGAGGCACCAACCTCTAAAATACTCCTTCCATAACTTCTAACTCAAGGAATTCTACTCAGAATTTAATCCTGGTAGACTACTTGGATCTTCAGGCCCTTTTAAGTGCAAATGACACTAAGAATGATAGAAACCTCATTATAAAGTGACATTTAGGTCCGAGTGTAAAGGACTGTATGGAATTCTTTCTCAATGGCAAGTTTAGGGTAGGATGGAGGGACGATCAGAGCTCTGGAATTCTGAAGGAGAAAGAAACAAGCTGAAAAGAAAGAGAACCGGAAGTGAAAGTCAGGAACAGAAAAGGCAATGTTGCCTATTCACAATGGGAATCAAACTTTTCCTATAATAAAGACCTTGACACAGAAGTGAGAGGGCCAACGAACTTTCTCCAACCAATGATTAGTTTTATGTGGATCACTAAAGTTACAGAAACATTCCTGAGTACCAGAATCTTAATTTTGATACCACAACCTTTGAAGTTCTATTATAATTGGGTCAAACTCTGGAACAGTAGCAGGTATGCTGACTTGCTATAGAATGAGAGTGACAAAGAATGATGAGGAAATGCCTGAGTTTGAGTCTCAAAGGCCTCTAAGTGGCCCTCACCAAGGACAGTGATGACTAAGGCCCTCTCCATGTCCTTGATGTCAACATTAGGTGATGTATATTAAAAATGTTGAGAATGGAGGGGACTATCTTGAGGACAAGCATTACTCTCCACATGGAAGGTGTGTTCAATATGCCATCCGGGAAAGATTGAACTCTCACAGCAGCACATAATGGAAAAATACTATGGCACTAAGCAGTAAACCGAGAATATATCAGAATCCCAAAGACCACATCTGATATTGCTTCTCCTAACTCTAGAATGTAGTTATACACTGTTGTGACTGCAAAAAAAATAATAAAACCCTGCAATTTTTTCTCTTCCCTATTGAGGACGAGTTTCTTACTAACTTTGAATTCAGTTAAGGTTTAGTTTAACCAAACTGTTCCTCAGGGAGTTGATTTCTATCAAAGGTCAAATCCTGAAAGAGTAAAATAATCACCTTCCAAATATCGATCTTGTAAAACAGAAGCAGGATCAGAAAATTAGTAAGTTGTACTTTATGGGCAATTTCTTTTCACAGCCTAATGCTTTGTTTATTTAACTATCTTTATTAAATTATTTTAGCAATAAGAATGGTGTTCCCTCCTCCCTACTTCACTATCCAAACCCTCAAAAGGAAAAAGTTGGCTGGAAGAGTGAATAACACGCTAATCGCCTTAAACTTCACTAAGATTAATTGGATATGCCACCTCCCCTAAAGATCACAGCAGTCATTCACTGCACTAACAAATGGCAAGACAGAAAACCAAATTGTCAACATGGGTACAAAGAATCTACTGATTTATGTGAGGGTAGTGGATAATAGGCAGCACTATAGTAACATTATTATTACTTTGTGATTCATTTCCAACCAAATTCCTTATATTTGAAATGCCTTTTTTCTGATTATGAAAGTAATAAATGATCCTTATAAAAAATCAAAGACATATTTTTAAAATACAAGAAAACAATAATAATTAACAACAAGACTGTCAACCACAGATAAGCATTGTGATGAATTAGCATTCTTCTGTGTTTTGGTGTATATAAGCACAATACATCACACCATGTATGTGCTTGGCATTTTATATTTATAAGCATGGCCTCTTTTTGTTAAATTATTATAAGTATCAATATCAATGCCTGTATTATATTCCATTCTATTGACATTTATGTATCCTTTGTTTTCTAACATAAAAATATTTTAAAATAGGTACCAATACTTTTTCTAAAAATTTTACATGACTTCTTAGGGTAAAATTCTTGTAAGTAGTGCTTCTGAAACCAAACAGCAAGAAGAAAATAACTGCCAAATTATTTTCTAGACAATTTTATAGTTTGTTTAATCTTTTGCCAGGCATATAAAATAGTAGTCTGATCTCTGTGAGTTCTTATCAATCCAAAATATTTATTCCAAAACATTTTCTAATTCAAAAGATGAAAAATATGTTTCAAGTTATGTTTCATTTATTATATCTAAGGCATAATCATTTTCATAAATGTATCAGTCAAATGTAATTTCTTTCATAAATTGTTGGAATATGCCCTTTGTAAATTGCTATTTTAAGATTTTTTATGATAGTTTGTTAGAAATTTGTATGACCATTGTAAATTTTTAATATTTTAAATGTTTCTCTTATATTTGAAGCAAATGTTTCTCCCAACTATGCTTTTCTTATTTATTTATAAGAAAACAAACTAAACAATATTTAATTATATTTATTAACTAAATACAAATAGTTAGGTCTATTTATATTTCCATATATAATTTTGTCTCAATTTCTCTACGTTTGGAAAAATTCCTCCCCTTCTACACATTAGACATGCACCATCTAAAAAATAGTTCTTGCTTTTTAATTATTATTGTTAGAATTAAATGAAACTGAAACTTGTTAATGAAATAGCTAACAAAATTTTCCACTGCTGACCAGATATTATAAAAAACATTGAACCTATCATGTTTAATAGTGCATAGATTTTCCCAAGCTGGATAACTGTGAAATAGAATGTAACCAATGATTTGAGTGTAACTGTGATTAAACTTTCCAATGTTGGAAGACACTTTTAATGGAAGCTATTATCCATATTTTATAGCAGTTTTATTTTTTACTTCAGCTGTTACGCAATTTTTTCTCCTCTTTTTTGCAATTGATTTGCAAAGTATTCCATTAATTGCCTCATAACTGTCATATGTATGGAAAATTGTTAGCATTCCTTAAAGTGATCAAGAGAGCTCTTGAGTGTTGAAATACACTAAGCCTTATTTTAGATCTATGTTTCTCCCTCTGGGTTCTGCTTAGGCAAATCTAGTTAGATTTAATGATGCTTTCATGCATTTGCTATTAAATTATGTCAGTCTAGGTCAGTCAGAACCTTGAGATATGTTTGTCCCTTGAGACTCTTTGCCTGGACTAGATGCCCATGCTATTCTTGTCCGGCTCCAAAGTCCAGTCAGAGGAATTTAATGTGGCCAATAACCATGGTCTCATGCCTTGATGCTAACATATATATGGGGTGTCTGAGCTTAATAGAGAAACAGAATGTGCGTGGTCCTGTCAGATGGTAAACTGCTCTTTCCCTGTATCCCCAATCTTGCCTCACAGATATTCTGTGAATAAAATATCATTATTTTAAAGCATCTCAATTTGTACTAGGATTGCATGGATTGGGTGGCTTTTCCAACAGAGGAGAGATAGAGAGGGGAGGGACTGAAATGCCTATATTCAAGAAAAACTATTTATAGGCAGATAGACAAATCTTGATCCCTCAAAATACTAAATTAGTAATACATTAAAAACATTTTTTAAAGGGAGTTCTGTTTTAATTACAAAGAAATGAGAAAAGAATAATAATCCAGACTGATGTCTTCTATCATTTGGAAATACCTACTTTCTTCCAAGAACTGTATAATGTACTAGTGATGCAGAGTTAGAAGATACATTCTCTGTTTCCAAATAATTCATAGCATGGAGACCAGACTGACTAGGAAACAGTATCAGCTATGAAAGAGAAGTACTGAATGACAGATGGGAAGTAGATGGAATGAATGCCTAGCTGAAACTGTAAGCATCAAGAAGAATTCCTGGATAATGTCCCCAAAATTGAGTTTTAAAGGAAGAGAATTTCAGGCAAAAGAAATGGTATATTAGAAGGCCCAGTGCTGTGAGAAATAACCTATCTGCCTTCCTGCAAGTATTTCAGCAAAGGTCTTAATTGGTCACTGACAAGAGATAAAAATGAAGGGCTTAGCAGGTCCAGATGATTGAGGTTCTTACATGGCTTGCTAAGGCTTTCAGATTTTATGCTAAGCCAATAAAAAGGTATTGAAAGACTTTAAGTAGTCAAGGATGTATCATCAGATTTTCATGTTAGAAAAATTTTTCTGGCCACAATTATGTAAATAACAGAAGGATGGGGGGAAACATTAGCATAAAACAATAATTACAGGACAATTCTTGGCAATTCAGGAAAGAAATGAGGAGGGTCTTAAGTAGAGACAGAGTTTTGAATAAAGATATTAAAGAGCCATAAGAGGCAACATATGATCATTGATTATAAGGTTGGAGAGACAGGGATAAAGAAAAGGTTGAAGACATATCTAGGATATCCCCGGCTTTGTGTCAGGCAAAATGTGATGACGTTCACAGAAACAGGGAACAACAGTGTGAAAGAAGACTTGACTGAAGGTAGGATACAAACAGTTTGAGTTACCTGTGAAATGCACAAATGGATATACAGGGCCAGGACTAGGGTGAGGTGGGTGATGCATTCAACTGGATATAAAATTTAAGAAACAAAAACTCTTTTAAAAAATGTATTTTAAGTTCTGGGATACATGTGTAGGATGTGAAGGTCTGTTACGTAGGTAAATGTGTGCCATGGTGGTGTGCTACACCTATCAACCCATCACCTAGGTATTAAGCCTCAAATGTATTAGCTATTGATACTGATGCTCTCTCTTCCCCTGCCCGCCCCTGACAGGCCCCAGTGTGTGTTGTTCCCCTCCCTGTATCCATGTGTTCTCGTTGCTCAGCTCCCGCTTACAAGTGAGAACATGCAGTCTTTGGTTTTCTGTGCCTGTATTAGTTTGCTGAGGATAAAGGCTTCCAGCTCCATCCATGTCCCTGCAAAGGACATAATCTCATTCCTTTTTATGGCTGCATGGTATTCCATGGTGTATATGTGCCATCTTTTCTTTATCCAGTCTATCATTGATGGGCATTTGGGTAAGCAGGATAAATACTACTTTAATGAAAAATTTTTAAAAATCAAAATGAAGGCAAAAAAAATGATGAACAAAATATTCAAATGTTAAATAATAGTAGGATCAGTCATAGTGCCATGCTAAGGTACACTGAAGTGAAAGGAAAATCAGTAATAATGATCCTGAGACAACGCAGTGGTGATACTTGGAAGCCTCCTCTCTTTAAGGAAGCCATGACTGAGAGAGAGGCAGAAGGTTTAAAGGTGATGTTTTTATTTATTTTAACTTTTCGCTTATGAAATAAGAAACTTGAACATGTTTATTTACTGAGGCTAAAAGGAACTGGCAACAGAGAAGTGATATGGGAAGGAAGAAGTCAGAGAAGATAGATGCCAAAACAGAGAGAGACAGAAGCTGAACAAAAGGAGGTGCAGATGGGATTGCCATAGACAGTTCACTGAATACAGGCCTTCAAAACTGTGGGAGGCTTCCACCTAGGAAGTGAAACCATATGACCTAGCAATCCCTCTTCTTGTTATATGCCCAAAAGGAAGTCAAATTAGCACCTTGTAGAAATTCTGTGCTCTGATGTTTGTTGTAGCACTATTCACAATAGCTAAGATATGAAAGCAATCTAAGTGACCCTCAAGGGATAAATGGATACAGAAAATGCATACATATACACAATAGAATATTGTTGAATCTTTCAAAAAAAACTCTGCAATTTGTGACAAAATGGACAAACCTGGAGGATATTACGCTAAGTGAAATAAGCCAGGCACAGAAAGACCAATACTATATGTTCCCACTTATGTGCGGAATTGAAAAAAAAAAAAAAAAAGTCAAATCTATAGAAACAGATAGTACAACAGTGGTTATCAGGAACAAGGAGGGGGTGGGGAATGGAGAAATGAATGTCAAGGGGCACAAAGTTGCAGTTACATAAATGTTGAGTTACCTGTGAAATAAGTCTCAAGATCTAAGGTACAGCATAAGGACTACAGTTAATAATACTGTATTATATATTAGAAATTGGCTAAAATTGCAGATTTTAGGTGCTCTTATGATCAAAAACTAAAAAAATTAAAAAGGTAATTATGTAACATGATGGACATGCTAATGTGCTTGACCTTTGATACATATATATTTCACTAAATATATATATATCAAAACATGGTGTTGTATGCCTTAAATATACACAATAAAAGAAAGAAAAGTAAAGCACTTTATTACCTGAACAACACATTAACACATCTCCCCATGTGGATCTTTTTTTTTCTTTTGAAATGTTTATAACATTTACTCACATCTTCACTTCTCTCCATCCCCAAATTTAGGGAATTTAATATGTAAAACTTATCTTCCTATAATCCCTTCTCTTTGGGGCATTAATCAGCAGTTACTAACCTGAAGATTTAACAAGGGAAGAACAAAGACACATTTAAAATACTACTTACTGAAAATATAGAAGGGGTGCTTAAGTGTTGCTCACATCTCTTCAAAAATGCCTTTACCCAACCTTCAGGTGGAAATTATACTCAAGGCTGCAATGGAACCCCAAGTTCACTGAAATCTTCATCTTCAAGCAATTTTTCCATAAAACAGTTATTCCATTTTAAAAATAAAGTATTTACTAAAATGGTGAGAAACAATGCAAGCAAATGCAATAAATGTTTGTTGTTCGTGGAAGTAAGTTATTCCTTTGCACGCTCCAGTTGTCTGAAGTTCCAGAGGTTTATACAAATGGAATAGATTGTGGAACTACCCTGAGAACTATTCTTAAACATGCTAAGTATCCAGATTGTCAAATTAAAGGAATCTCTGAGGCTGCTGCTTCTCTGGTCATCTTTAATTAGGCAATACTCTGGTGAAACTCTCACAATTAATCTTGAGTTGTTTTTCTTCTACAGTAAGTGGAAGGGAAATTATGTAGCGGCTTGCTCTTTGTTATAATTTTATTGAGAGGGTTGTAGAGGAAGGATTGGAATATGACACAATTGTTCTATTTTCCACCATTTACAGAAAACAAGATGAAAATTGAAGAAAAAAATGATGCTTATCTTTTAAATGTTTTATAAATATTAAACTTACATTAAAATTACTTTTCACATGCACTCATGTTACAAAATGCTCTAGGCATATCAGTGCATCTGCTACTCTCTAAATGTTACTAGTCTTTCTACTTTGGAGATTTATTTAGGAGGGAGATTGTCATGTTATTTCCCATACCTGGAATGACTCAGACTTCTGTGCTTGTTAACATTTTATCCATCTTATGCAATCTAGACCATGAAACCTTTCCTAGTCAAGCTATTCTTTCATTAACTTAAAAGCAGTTATTGACTGTCATAAATGAATAAAATAATGAAACAATTAATGATTCAATGTGGGCAGGTTCTATGAGTTGCATACCTTCGTAACCCTGATAGAGCCTGTTGGGGTGCCTGGAATATTAACAGGCCAAATAAATATTTACTTTATTATTAATTATGTAGGCATTGCATATATTGAAATACATTTATATTTGTATTTATCTCAATAAATTCTCCCTAAATTAAATTAGCTTCTGAAAAGAAAGTGTATCTTTCTAGCAACCTCGTTTTTAAAGCCATCGTAGGCACTTTCTCTGTAAAGGTAAATAACGTTTCTTTTGAATGTGGTGGAAGAAGCTGTTAGATAATTTCTGAATGTCTGGTTTTATAATAAGAAGGGTCACTGTCCTCAAAGTTTAGCAATCACTAGGCCCTGAGGGACTTTTATCTAATCTTAACCCTGCACCTGACTGCCAGGCAAAGCTAATCACTTAACCTCCCAGTGAATTAATGGGTTCATCTGTAAAACACGATTGCCATCAAAGGGCATGAAAGGAAAAGACTAATGATAGACAGAATGAGGTTAGATTTAAAGATTCAACAAAGCCATCAAAATTCACAGCAAAGCCATTTTCCATTATTTCCCTCAATTGTAACTGTACTGCTTTTATGATAAGTAAATTCGATAAAAATAAGCTTATAAGAGTTCTGTTGTGCTAGTTTGTATCTGCTGGACTGATGCCACATGTAAGAAAATTTCCTTGCTTTCAAAAATGTAAACTTTAAAGCACATTGAAAATTAATGATATTTCATGAGATGCCCAAGGACTCAAGACTCTAACAGACAAAAAAATCCCCTGTGATTTTGATAAGACTGCTAAATAAAAAAAGCAGTTCATACATTTACTTTTATCACCTTCCTCTTCTATTTCCTCTTTCATTTTTCTATTACATTTTGATTTTGACTTTTACGCTTCAGCATCTTCACTTTTTCCACCCCTGGAGCAATTGGAAGTATTTTGCAGGCTCCAAGGTACCATTTTCAGTGACTGATGTTCTCCCTTTGTTGTATGTCAAACAATCATTTCCAGGCTCCAGATAAAGAGTTAGAGTGCTCCAGAAATGCCCTAAACCCGCTAGAGGCATGCTTGCCTAAGCTGGCTGCATCTCTCCAGTTGCAACACACATTTTTGGGGACAATAATAAATATTGGCTCAAAAGAGAATGATGGAAAGTACATTTTTATGAGATATGAGATCTAGGTCTATTGATGGATAAACTGATTTTTTTCCAGTCACTATAACATCTGTTCAGAGTAAGTAAGCATCACTGCACAGAGGGATGGAGGATGTTAACTGATACTGGGGCTACAATTAGTTGAAGAAAACCAGAACCAAGGCACACACACTGTTCAGATAGCTCATAGGGTTATTTTAATCACCAATTCAACCTTACAGAATGACGTTTATCCATTCAATTTCACATAAGTAAATGCAGATTGTATTTTGTCTACGATTGGCATAGGATAGAACAACAGCAATTTCACAATATCTAAGACAATGAATGAACAATAAAAATCTATTTCATTAAAAAGTTCTTTCAGATACTAGAATCTATGAGGAACCATGTTGGACCTAAAATATATGAAGAAATCAATAGCTCAATGTAATGAAAATAAGACTGCAACATATTTGAATACAACATGCCTCCAAATCCTAGTTATTAATGATTAATTTTTAACAAAATCTATTTCCATGAAAAGGGCAAGTAAGCTTTTTATGTCTCACATTAAAATATTTCCTAGCACTTTCTCATTCATTAGCTTACTTTATTCTCAAAACAATGATTCTCATTCATTAGTTCACTAGATTCTGATATTCTCACAACCCTAAAATAAATATTATAATCTGTATTTTTAAGTCTGATATTTTGAAAGAAATAAATTACGTAATTAGATGATGGTGATAAAAGGGCCTCTCAAATCCAGTCCCAATTTAGTTCACCCTGAACAGGTCCATTCTCACATCAACCTGTTATAGCATTTAGCGAAATTAAAATGTCAATTACATATACTTTCAAGTTACATTCAGTCAAACAAGCAGTTACCTTAGCTCTTAGATGCATAAATACTAGTGCAAGAAAATGTCAGTTTCTAACAAGTCATCTAAAACAGCAGAGGACGTAATTTTGTCTTGTTCCCAAGATACTTTGTGTTTATGTTCCTAAATCCTAAATTCCTAAAATTGCATCCTAATAAAGAACCGTAAATTTGTTTCTCTACTATATTTACCACATTACCTCATTACTTGATCCCTCCTTCCTTCCCTCCCTCTCCTCTTCTATTTCATTCCTTCCTTTCTTCCTTCCTTCCTTCCTTCTTTTAATAAATGTATATATATATAACCAATAATTACCAAGCACTTACAGTACATTGGGCAGAGTGCTAGGCTCTTCATTGAAAACATTTCAAAGTATAATAAGAGAAACAGGAAGCAATGAAATGAGTCAGCTAGTTTTGGAATCAGGTTAGTCACAGTTGATCTCAGCTGCAGGCCCAGAAGGCTGGGGGTGGGCTGCCTTGTATTGCAAACACATGCATCACATCACATAGACATCCTGCATACTGGAGCACAGTAGCCTGTCAATTTCCACTACGGAACCATTTCCAGCTTTTACCTTAGTTAATGCCAGTGATTATATATGTTAAAGGTACTTATTAATCCTTGTACCAAATACAGAAGGGGACTCAGACACTTATCTCATGATTCTTAAATCTACCTATGCACCATAGTCACTGGTAGTTTTATAAGGAAAGAATTCTTGAGATCCCCTAAAGAACTCAGTAGCTCCAAGAAAGATGTTTTTAAAAATCTGTTTCTAGTAAACTCTCCCAGTGATTGCTGAGTAACCTACTTAAAATGATATTGGAAAACCACATATTAGAACTCTGCTTTTGTTTTTTATTGTTACAAGATCTAGAATAGTCTAGATAGTAAAATACTGTGAGAACTTTTTAGTTTTAGGAATCCCACAAGAAGTATGAAATTGTTGTCATAGTCCATGTAACCAAAATCCTTACCCAACTACTGGAAAATGACAGAGGAAAAAGAGTTGGCCAGGGTAGAGACATCTGGATCCCTCTGAGACAACCTAACAAGAGGAGTCTGTGAGAGAATAATGATTATAATAAGTTGATGACTGTATGCCTGGTTTGCTTTAGACAGTCCCATTCCATGCCTCTGTCTTAGTATAATTATTAATCATGCTACCCATTTCTCCAAAGTGTCCCTATTTGGGCAACAAGTTATATGATCACCCCAACTAAAAGGGAATCTTATCAGAGACTAATGAGTGTTCTTTAGTGAATATGGGGCAGAGAAACAATAAGTAGGCTCTATTTATTCATTTATTCAACTCAATTCAGCAACACATTTGAGCTAGCATTTGCACATGCTAAGTTCTATATAAGCAAGGAAAGCCCCCCTGCCTCATGGAGCTTACAGTCCAACAGTAGAAGACTCAGACAGTATACAAATGAAAAAGAAATTTAAAAGGATAGAGATTATAATAAATACTATTATGGAAATAAAGAGGGCAATATAATAGGATTTCATGGGATGGACAGGGGAAATGAGGGGAGGCTTTCTGGCAGACCATCATCTGTTTCAACCTCATGTTGCATACCTTCTTGTACTCCAGAAACTGGAAAGCTAAAAGCTATGTTTTATATCCTCCTCCACAGCTAGGGATCTGGATTTAGACACAGACAACCAGATATACTCATGTGAAGCACGGATTCAGAACTAAGCTGTAGGATGATGCAGTATCAGAGAAGGTGTCTACTTCACTAGCACAGAAGTCCAGCATTCTTATTGTCAGATAGTACATAAGATGTGTTCCTGAAGCTAAAGGTTCTGACCCCACTTCCTGATCCCCTACTCATGGTTACAGTAGGACAACTCTGAAGTCAGTGGTTGGGACAGCAGCCTCCTAATTCCGCAGCTTCCTCTGCAGCAGACGTAGAGAGACTGTTCTACAGCGGTGTTCTTAGAGTCGGGAATAGCTCCACACCAGGAGCTAGTTCTAAGACCTTCTAAAAAACTGTAAGCATTAACTTGTCACGTTAAGTTCCTTTCTGATTAAAATGGAGTGGTTTCTGTTACCTGTCACAGAATGCTGAGTGATAAAAATCTGAAGAATGAAAAGGAATCACGTGGCAAATAAGGGGAAGAGAATTCCAGACTAAGAAAATGGCAAGTGCACAGCGTTGAGGCTGGGAAAAGACTTGATGTGTTCAATGCACGAGAAGAAAGTTGTTGCTGGAAGAATGAAGAGGTGGGAATGCGGAAAATGAGACATTATGGGTGTTTGATCAGGGCCATGTCAGTGAGGCAAGTTCAGATTTTTTTTCCGAGTATATTGGGAATTCATTGAGGAGTTTCAATTAGGCACAATCTAGTTTTAAGAATATTAGACTAGTTTTCTTGCAGGAAAGGAATTAAAGCAGGGAGATTGATACAGGAGTAGAACTATGTCAGTAGTACCAGTAGCGGTGAGGAAAAGGAGGAATTAAATCCTTGGGTTTCAGCTAGATCAGAAGATAGATGCGCTATAATTCACTAAAACAGAGACACATAGGATAGAATAAATGTATGTTTGAAGCATCAAGAGTTTGTTTTTGGGTATCTTTGGTTGCACAAGTAAAAGCTGAGATGCAAACCAGACAAAAGACTATGCCAAGGAGAGGGGTATAATTAAGAATCTGCAAAGAACAGTCAGTTTTCCATGGAAATCCTCATGTAAACCAGATTTCAGGTCAAGACACTTTAACACAAGAGTCATAAACAAAACCTCAGGGCACAGTACATCCAAGCATCCCCCCTTTTTTTTGACAAGGTCTCGCTTTTGTCACCCAGGCTGACGTGCAGTGGCATGATCACACCTCACTGCAGCCTCAAACTCCTGGCCTTGAGCTACCCTCCTGCCTCAATCTTTCAAGTATCTAGGACTACAGGTGTGTTCCACCATGCCTGGCTAATTTTTAATTTTTTTTTTGTTGTTGAGGTAGGGTCTTGCTATGTGGCCCAGTCTGGTCTTAAACTCCTGGGCACAAGCAATCCTCCAGCCTTGGCCTCCCAGTGCATTGACATTATAGGCTTGAGCTACCACATCTGGACAACAAAGCACCTCTTTTGTATGTTGGCTCTTACCAAAGGCTATCAGCAGTTCACTCCATTAACCCTAAACAGCAGACCCTGTGCTTACCTGCAAATTCATGAACACTTTCTCAGACCCAGGAAGAACTGGACTTCTTCTGTCCACCTACACTACTATCAAATGAGAAGTCAGGATATCTACAATCCTCTTATTATGTTTCCTACATTCTCCCAACCCTCATCAGTAGCCCTGAGACTATAAGTTGAAGTCTGCTAACTTTGTTATAATTACTATCTGGAGAGCTGACCTACTGTTCTTATACTATATTCCTAGCATTGCAGGATACCATGGACCACGATGCCAATCTCCTTGCTGCACAAACTTGCTAAGTCCATTACATATGTAAGTTTTATCATCATAATTATCAATACCATTGTGGATGAGGTTGTTTTTATGATTGCCATATATTGAAAAGTAGCTATGTCAGTGACTAAACATATATTTTATCTCCACCTATATATATTCTGTTTGCCTGAAATTATTACAGAGAGAATATACATAGATCTATGCATGGACAAGCCTATCTATGTGTGTGTGTGTGTGTGTGTACATATATTTGTGCACAGGCCTAAGCAAGTATATATATATATGAATGTACATGAAACTAACATGTAATTAGTTAAAATGCTAGTTTAATATTTATATATATGTTAACATGTATGTATATTAAACTAGTAGGTTATAACAAATGTGTTATTTGAATTCATCGTCATTAAGAAATGTAAAATGTTTAAGATTTTTCATGGTCTGAAAACACTGGAGAGCCTTAAAATATTTAAACATCTAATCTTTAAGTTGAAGTGATTCACACTAAAGGAAAATAAAAATATCTGAGCATATTTATTCAGGAGCGGCAATAAATTAAGAAACCTAAGAAACCAAGAGATTTTTTAATGAATTTTCACTATATTAATTTCAAGCTATTTATTATTTTATGGGTTTTCTGGTTTGTTAAAGCCTAATTAATGTAAGTAAAGAAAACCCAAGTAATCATTAAATATATCACTACTAAATGAGTTTTAGATAAAAGTACCATTACTTTGAGATAGGGACTGCACGAGATAGGAAAGAACACATAATTGCAAAGGCTGATATTAATTTTAATGTCATGGAAAATTTATTTAGTAGAAAGAAGATGCTTGCAGATAACATCTGAATTTTTCTTTTTGTTTCAATATCCTGTGAACGTGAGAGAAATTGGCTATTAGGTTTTAGAAATGTATAGTATAGGTTTTAATCAAGGTTCTCCAGAAAAACAGAAGCAACAAACCAATTGCTTATAATAAATACCTTTTGATATAAAGAATGCCTCACATTACTATTTTGACTCCCAGATCCCAAGGTCTACAGGGTGAGTTGGCTAGCTGGAGACCCAGGCGTGCTAGTGGTCTAGTTCCCATCCAAAGGCCAATAAGTTTGAGTCCCAGGAAAAGCTGATTTTTCAGTTCAAATCAGAAGGCAGAAAAAAAAAACAGTGTGTTCCAGTTTGAAGTTAGTAAGGTGAGGGAAAGCTTCCCTTGGAGAAAGCCAGCCATTTTGTCCTATTCAGGCTGTCAACTACATGAATGAGGCCCATCACATTAGGAGGAGCAATCTTCTTACCTGGTCTACCAATTTAAAGGTAAATCTTATCCTAAAACACCCTCATAGAAATGTCCAGAATGATGTTTAACCTGGCCACGTTGTGGTCCGGTCCAGTTAACACATAAAATGATCACTACACTAGGTCAACTCTCAGAATGCAGAATTTTTTTGTTTTTATTAATACTTCATGATAAAGGAAAAGCATACATGAGTAGTTGAGGCAGCGATAGATAAGATACTGTAAGTCTAGTTTTAAAAAGCATTACATACATTCTTCACATGTTATTTCCAATGGTCCCCATTATTCACTATTCTTAACATATACCTGATATCTGCCATGTCTACTGCAAAGGTAGACAAAATGCTCACTGGAGTCCTAGTCCTTTTTACCTCATGGTAAAAGGGTCACCTGGCCACCGTATAGCTGCTCTCTCTTCAAGGCAATTTATTTTCTACATATTAACTACGTAAATATTCCTGGCTAGGCATGGCAGCCCATGCCTGTAATCTTAGTACTTTGGGAGGGAAAAGTGGGCAGATTCCATGAGCCCAGGAGTTCAAGATTAGCCTGGGCAGCATGGTGAAACCTTGTCTCTCTCTCTCTCTCTCTCTCTCTCTCTCTCTCTCTGTCTCTTTTAATGTTTAACAAGAACAAAAAAAAAAATCTTAAAACACTGTATTATTACAGTGCTCCCCTGCTCATAAACCTACCATAGCTCACCAGAGAAACAAAAGTAGATTAACTTTCACCTCCACAAAAAGGCTATAGCTATTATTGTACTGAAGTCTTTTATTATTATTATTATTAATAAAGGCTATGGTTTCTGAATTTCAGACAGGAGTCCAAGTTATAAGCCAGATAGAAACAAGATGAGCACTAGAATGGCATGAGAGTGTTCATTAAACAAATTGTATCTTGCCATAAAGTATGTATGTGGGGAAGTGGGTGTGTAGTATTAGGGAATCCTTCATTTAAATAGAATTTCTTTTCTTCATCAAACATTCATTTGCTTTCTCCTATGCTCTAGGTCTATTCTGGGCTCTAGAGTTTCAATATATTAAATGCACAGCCCAGATGGAATTAAATAGCCCAGAAATAAACCCATGTTTGTATGGTCAACTGATATTCAACAATAAGGAAAGAAAGTCTCTTTCATAAATTATGTTTGAAAAACAGTATCTACATGAGAAAGAATGACATGTGCCCTTTATCTTACATGATACACAAAAATCAACTCAAAATGGGTTAAAGATCTAAATGTAAGACCTGAAACCACTAAAAGCCTAGGGAAAAAAAACATGGAGAAAATCTCCTTGACACTGGTCTTAACAATGGTTTTTTGGCTAGAACACCGAGAGCAAAGGCAATAAAAGCAAACAAAACCAAGTGGGACTAGATCAAATTAAAAACAAAGTTTGTTTCTGCACAGCAAAGGAAAGAATCAACAAAATGAAAAGGCACACCAACATGTAATGGGAGACAATATTTGCAAACCATGTATCTGATGAGAGGCTAATATTCAAGTTATATGAGAAATTCATACAACTCCATAGTAACAAAACAAAGTATCCAACTAAAAAATGGGCAAAGGATATGAATAAGTATTTCCAAAAGAAGATATACAGATGTTCAATAGGTATATCAAAAAATGTTCAACATCACTAATCCTCAGAGAAATAAAAATTAAAATCATAATGAGACATCACTACACACCTTTTAGAATAGCTATTATCAAAAAATGAAAGATAAGTGCTATTAAAAACATGGAAAAAGGAAACCTTTGTACATACTTGGTGGGAATGTAAATTAGTACAACTATTACGGAAAACAGTATGGAGGTTTCTCAAAAAATTAAAATTAGAACTACTATATGATCCAACAAATCACTACTAGGTGTATTTCCAAAGGAAAGAAATCAGTATATCAAAGAGATATCTGCACTGTCATGTTCACTGCAGCATTATTCACAATAGCCAAGATATGGAATCAGCCTAAATATCTGTCAATGGATGAATGGATAAAGAAAATTATCTATCTATCCATCTCTCTCTCTCTATATATATATATATCTATATATATATATATATATATAGAGAGAGAGAGAGAGAGAGATGCTGAATAGTATATAGAGTACCATTCAGCCTTAAAACATAAGGAAATCCTGTCATTTGCAACAACAAAGATGAACATGGAGGACATTAAGTGAAATAAATCAGGCACAAAAAGAAAAATACCTCATAAACTCAGTCATATGTGGAAACTACAAAAGTTGAACTCATCGAGGTAGAGAGTATGATGGTGGTTACCAAGGGCTGGAATAGTTGGGAAATGAAGGATGTGGGGAGCAGTTGGAGAGATGTTGGTGAAGGGATTCAAAATTTTAGATAGGAAGAATAAGTTTAAGATGTATATTGTAAAACATGGTGATATCATTAATACAATGTATTATACCCTTGAAAACTCCATAAAACGTAGAATGTAAGTGCTCTCACTGCAAAATATGTAAATTAATGCATATGTTAATTAGCTCAATTTAACCATTCCACGATGTATATGTATTACAAACAATATGTTATACGTAATAAATATATGCAATTTTTTTCAAATAAGTAAGTTTTGAAAAATCAAGGAAAGAATCTGAATAGACATATTTCTAAAGAAAACAGACAAATGTCTAACAGGTACATGAAAAGATGCTCAATATTACTAATCATTAGAGAAATGCAGGTGAAAACCACAATGAAATATTACCTCACACCTATTAAAATAGCTACTATGAAAAAGACAAGAAGCTGGGTGCAGTAGCTCACGCCTATAATCCCAGCTATGCAGAAGGCTGAAGTGGGAGGACTTCGTGAGCCCAGGAGTTTGAGACCAGCCTGGGCAATACAGCAAGACCTTATGTCTTTTTTTTTTTTTTTAAGAAAAAAGAAGAAGGAGAAGAAAGAGGAGGAGGGGGAGAAATACAAGAGATAAGTGTTGCAAAGCGTGTGGAGAAAATGAACTCTTGTACACTGTGGTGGGAATGTATTGGAACAAAAACAGTTCAGAGGTTCTTTTTAAAATTAAAAATAGAGCTACCATATGAACCAGCAATCCCACTTTGGATATATATCTAAAAAATAAAATCAATGTTTTGGAGAGATATCTATTCCTCCTTTTCCACTGTAGTATTATTCACAATAGCGAAGCTATGTAAACAACCTAAGTGTCCATGAACAGAAGAATGAATAATGAAATTGGGGTACATATATATAATGGAACATTATTCAAACATTAAAAAAAGAAAACCTGTCATTTGCAATAACATGGATGAGCTCAGGTGACATTATGCTATGTGAAATAAGCCAAACACAGAAAGACAAATACCATTATGTTCTCACAGGTAGGTATACCTTGTAAACATTGCAGGTCCAGTTCCAGATCACCACAATGTACTGAATATCACAAAACAGTGAGTCACACAAATATTCTGGTTTCCCACATAAAACTTAGTTTTATACTCTATTATAGTCTACTAATTGTACAGCAGCATTATGTCTAAGAAAGCACATAACTTATTTTAAATATATTTTATTGCTTAAAATGCTAATTATCACCTGAGCCTTCAGCAAGTCATGATCTTTTGGCTGGTGGAGGATCTTGCCTCGATATTGATGGGTGCTGACTGATCAGAGTGGCGGATGCTGAAGGTTGGAATTACTGTGGCAATTTCATAAACAAAACAACAATAAAGTACCACATTGATTGACATATCCTTTTATGAAAGGTTTCTCTGTAGTGTGTGATGCTGTTTAATAGCATTTTGCCCAGGGTAGAACTTCTTTCAAAATTGGAGTCCATCCTTTCAAACTCTGATGCTGCCTTATTAACTAAGTTTATATAATATTCTAAATCCCACATGGACACAGGGAGGGGAGCACTACACACTGGGGTCAGCTGGGGGGAAATAGGGGAGGAACAGTGCGGGGTGAGGAGTTGGGGAGAGATAGCAAGGGGAAAGATGCCAGATGTAGGTGATGGGGAGGAAGGCAGCAAATCACACTGCCACGTGTGTACCTATGCAAAAATCTTGCATGTTCTTCACATGTACCCCAAAACCTAAAATGCAATAAAATAAATGGAAAAAAAAGAAAAAATAAAAAAAAAATTTTAAAAATAATATTCTAAATCCTTTGTTGTCATTTCACTAATGTTCACACCACCTCCAGCAGGAGTAGATTCCATCTCAAGAAACCACTTTCTTTGATCATCCCTAAGAAGCTACTCTTTATCTGTTCAAATTTGATCATGGAATTGTGGCAATCCAGTCACATCATCAGGCTCCACTTTCTAATTCTAAATCTCTTGCAATTTTTACCACATTTGCAGTTACTTCTTCCATTAAAGTCTTGAACCCTTTAAAGTAATCCATGAGAGTTAGAATCAATTTCTGCCAGACTTCTACTGTTTACATTTTGGCCTCCTTCCATTAATCGTGAATGTTCTTAAGAGAAATGGCATCTATAATGGTGAACTTTCTCAGAAAGTTTTCAGTTTCCTTTGCCCAGACCCATATGAAGAATCACAATTTATGGCAGCTATAGCCTTATAAAATACATTTCTTGGCTGGTCACAGTAGCTCACGTGTGTAATCCCAGCACTTTGGGAGGCCAAGGCAGGTGGATCACTTGAGACCAGGAGTTCAAGACCAGCCTGACCAACACAGTGAAACCCTGTCTTTACTAAAAATAGAAAAAAAAAATACCTGGGTGTGGTGACACATGCCTGTAATCCCAACTACTTGGGAAGCTGAGGCACAAGAATCGCTTGAACCCAGGAGGTGGAGATTGCAGTGAACCCAGATTGTGTCCAGCCGGTAAGACTCTGTCTCAAAAACATAACATAACATAAAATAAAATAAAATAAAATAAATTTCTTAAATAGTAAGACTTTAAAGTCAAAATACTCCTTGATCCATGGGCTGAAGAATTGATGTTATGTTAGCAGGCATGAAAACAACATTAAACTCCTTGTATTTCTTCATCAGATCTTTCAGGTGACCAGGTAAATTTTCAATGAGCATTAACATTTTGGAACAATCTTCTTTTCTGAGCAGTAGGTCTCAACACTGGGCTGAAAATATTCAATAAACCATGCTGTAAACAAATATGATATCATCCTGGCATTGTTTGTAATGACAGACTAGATTTAGCATAATTCTTAAGAGCCCTAGGGTTTTCAGAATAATCAATGAGCACTGGTTTCAATTTTAAAGCCACCAGCTGCATTAGCCCCTAATAAGAGAGTCAGGCTGCCTTTTGAAGCTTTCAAGCACAGCATTGACTTCTTTCTGGTTATGAATTTCTAGATGACATCTTCTTCCAATAGAAGGCTGATTCATCTACATTGAAAATCTGTTATTTAGCATGGCTACCTTCATCAGTGATCTTAGCTAGATCTTTAGGATAACTTGCTGAAGCTTCTATATCAGCATTTGCTGCTCACCTTGCACTTTTATGTTATGGAAATGGATTTGTTCCTTAAACTTTGTGAACCAACCTCTGCAGCTTCCTCTCCACTATCAGCCTTCACAGAACTGAAGAGAGTTAGGGCTTGGCTCTGGATTAGGCTTTGGCATAAAGGAATGTAGTAACTGGTTTCATCTTATATATACACAAATCAAAACTTTCTCCATACAAGCAATAAGACTGTTTCACTTTCTCATCATTTGCATGATCATTGGAGTAGCACTTTTAATTTCCTTTAAGAACTTCTCCTTTGCTTTCACAAGTTGGCTGACACAAGAAGCTTAGCTTTCAGCCTGTCTCGGCTTTCAGCATGGCTTCCTTACTAAGCTTTTGACTTGAAGTGACTCTTGTTTTCAATTGAACACTTAGAGGTCACTGTAGGGTTATTAATTAACCTTATTTCAATATTGTGATGGCTTAGGGAATGGGGAATCCCAAAGAGAGAAAGAGAGATGGGAGAAAAGTAGGTTGGTGGAGAAGTCAGAACACACACAAAATTTATTGTTTCAGTTTCCCATCTTAGATAGATGGGATTTATGATGCTCCAAAACCGTTATAATAGTAATATCAAAGATCACTAATCACAGATCACTATAAGAGATGTAATAATAAAAGCATTTGAAATATTGTGAGAATTGCCAAAATGTGAAACAGAGAAACAAAGTAAGCACATGATGTTGGAAAAATGGTACCCACTGACTTGACATAGAGTTGTCACAAACCTGTAATTTGTGAGAAACACAGTACCTGTGAGACACAAGAAAACAGAGAACACTAAAAGCAATTGCAACAAAAGCCAAAATTGATAAATGGGATCTAATTAAACTAAAAACCTTCTGCACAGCAAAAGAAACCATCATCAGAGTGAACAGGCAACCTACCAACTGAGAAAATGTTTGTAATCTATCTATCTGACCAAGGGCTAATATCCAGAATCTACAAGGAATTTAAACAAATTTACAAGAAAAAAACAACCTCATCAAAAAGTGGGCAAAGAATATGAATAGACACTTCTCAAAAGAAGATATTATGTGGTCAGCAAACATATGAAAAAAACCTCATCATCACTGGTCATTAGAGAAATACAAATCAAAACCACAATGAGATACCTTCTAACGCCAGATAGCATGGCGATCATTAAAAAATCAGGAAACAACAGACGCTGGTGAGGATGTGGAGAATAGGAATGCTTTTATACTGTTGATGGGAATGTAAATTAGTTCAACCAAAATGGAAGACAGTATGGCAATTCCTTAAGGATCTAGAACCAGAAATACCATTTGACCCAGTGATCCCATTACTAGGTATGTACCCAAAGGATTATAAATCTTTCTACTATAAAGATACATATACACATATGTTTATTGCAGCGCTATTTACAATAGCAAAGACTTGGAACCAACCCAAATGCCCATCAATAATAGACCGGATAAAGAAAATGTGGCACATATATACCATGGAATACTATGAAGCCATATAAAAAAGAGTGAGTTCATATCCTTGGCTGGGATATGGATGAAGCTGGAAACCATCATTCTCAGCAAACTAACACTGGAACAGAAAACCAAACACTGCATGTTCTTACTCATAAGTGGGAGTTGAACCAGGAGAACACATAGACACAAGAAGGAGAACATCACATACCCAGGCCTGTTGCGGGGTAGGGAATAAGAGGAGGGAGAGCATTAGGACAAATACCTAATACGTGTGGGGCTTAAAACCTAGATGGGTTGATGGGTTAAACAAATCATCATGGCACATGTATACTTATATAAAAAACCTGCATGTTCTGCACATGTATTCCAGAACTTAAAGTAAAAAAAGGAAGGTATGCCTGTATGTGAGATCTAAAAATGCTGAGCTCATAGAAGCAGACAATTGAGTGGTATTGTTCAAAGGCTAGTGGGTGGGGAAGATGAGTACGTGTTAGTCAAAGGACATAAACTTTCAGCTATAATAAAGACGTCTGATGATCTAGGGTACAGCATAGGTAGGGATGGGTGTATTAGTTTGATTGTGGTAACCACTACATACTGTATATGTATGTTTAATTTCATATTGTACACATTGTTTGTAACAATCTTTGTTAATTAAATAAATGCACAGCCCCTCACATGAAGCTCATAAACAAGCAGAAGGTAATTCAATAATGATAGTATTGGCCTGGCATGGTGGCTCACACCTGTAATCCCAACACTTTGGGAGGCCAAGGCGAGTGGATCATTTGAGGTAAGGAGTTCGAGTCCAGCCTGGCCAACATTGTGAAACCCTCTCTTAACTAAAAAAAAAAACAAACAAAACAAAAATTAGCTGGGTGTGGTGGCACATGCCTGCAGACCCAGCTACGTGGGAGACTGAGGCAGGGGGCATCACTTGAACCTGGGAGGCAGAGGTTGCAGTCAGCCAAGATTGTGAGACTGCACTCCAGTCTGGGTGATAGAGCAAGACTCTGTCTCAAAAACAATAATAATAATAATAGTATCTACCTACACAATGCTTACTTTCTGCCAGACACTGTGCTTGGCATTTTACACATTTAAGTAATTTAATTTTCACAGCAGTCCTAACAAGTAGGTTCTCTTATTATCTCCATTTTACCCAGAAAAAAACCCAAGTTACAGAAAAGTTGAATAATTTGCTTAATGTCAATCACTAAGTGGTGTAACCAGATTTTGAACCAGACAGTCTGGTTCAAATCCTGTGCTTTTAAACATGAGATTCCACTGTAAATTTTACCAAAGAAAGGTTTCCTAGAAGTGTATGGGAACCCAAATGAAGTGCAACATAGCCAGTGCCTTCAAGGAAAAGATCATTCCCTTTCTTATATCTATAGTTGACACTTGAACAATGCAGAAATCTGCATATAAATTTTGACTCCCCAAAAAGTTTACTACTAATAGCCTGTTGTTGACCAGAAGCCCTACTGGTAATATAAACAGTCAACATGTTTTATACTATATATATATATATATATTATATATATATATAATAAATATATAATATACATGTAAATATAATATATATTATATATCATTTAAAACATAATATATATTATATACTCTTCTTACAATAAAGTACGCTAGAGATAAGAAAATGTTATTAAGAAAATCATAAGGAAGAGAAAATGCATTTCTAGAACTCTATTATTTTTATCGATATCAAAAGTTTATGTCGTCTGTTGTCAAGATGAATCTTCTGTCTGAAATGGTAGGCAGCCACGGCTGCAGATCTATGATACATATCAAGCAAGCCAATTTTTTCCTTTAATGTCATGACTTTTCTGTTTATTAAGAACTTCGAGCATCACTACCGGCACTTTGTATGAGTTCCATGGTGTTTCCAAGGTTTATGGTATTGCACTAAATGCAATGAAAAATGCAAGAATGTTGGCAGATCATCTGTTATTGCTATACATAATTTGCTGGAAAGATGAAACTGCACATGTGGAGGTGATTGGCATCACAAGGCATTTTAAGCAGATACTCACAATACTTGAGCTCACCACAATGGCAACAACAGGTGGTTATAAAATTATTACAGTAGTACATATGTATTATTGTTAATTTCATGCAGTTATGATTTAATATTGCACCCTTAAGTTTGTTTACATTTCTCTCAACTGCAAATGGTGCCATGTATGGTCTGAGAGTGTATAAGTTTTGATTAACTTTTATAATAGGTTTGTGTATATTTTATGGGAGTAAATGATGAAATAGGCTAGAGTCTACATTTTTTGCATTTATGACATACCTAGCTTTTAAATTTTTTGCTACTTCTAAGCTAAAATATTTATCTGTGAGTTTTCTCAAATTGTTACAAATCTCCAAATAATTTCCAATATATTTATTGAAAAAAAATCTTGTATAAATGGACCCATGCAGTTCAAATCCATGTTGTTGAAGGGTCTACTGTATTTGTTTGCATCCATCTCTATTTCCTGAACACCAATATTCAAATATAACTAGGCCATGTTTCTATAGCTAAAATTTTGCTTGTGTAGGCTGAGATACCCTGACTTCTCTCTTTTCAAATACCCTTTCTATCACTGCCTACGGCTTTGCTTTCCCATTTCCTTTATGGATAATTCCAACCAACACTGATTTTATTTTTTCTGACTATGCTTATAGGTTATTAATTGAGAAGATATTTTCACAGTTGCTTATAATTGATCTCTGTTCTCTAATTTTTTTCACATGCATAAGTCCCTTCACCTAAAATAGATTCTATATCACCTAGTCATAAATATATTTGTATCCTCTAGAACAGACAGACATATAATGAGTGCTTAATAATACTCAATTTGATACAATTTAATTGAATTAAGAAGCATTTAAATTTAGGCATGAAAATAGAATTAAACATTGCGTAAACACTTTTTTTCTTTCCCTCTCTAAAATGCTTGCCTGGCTTCTTTTTCAAAACAGTTTTTTTTCCCTTACATATAGTCAGGGTCTTAGACTCCTGAATTGCAGTCTAATTGGCCTAATTTAAGGCTCGTGTTGGCAGCAACAATTTCTATAACTATCTGGAGTTATGGAGCAGTTAGCCAGAAAAGTATATTTGACAGCTAAGTTATTTCTCTACGGAAAAAATTTATTGAAATTTAGAAAGGGACCAATTAGACCTGTAATAGTTACTGTTTCTTTGTAACACCCTTTCCTCCCCTGTGGCATCTGTCTATGCCATTCTCCTTGGGTGCCAAAGGTGGGTGCTGCTAGAACATATGACTTCATGATGCATCATTCAGGATTCTTTTCCTAAATTCCCCTATGAAATGTTGGTTCTCACCTCCACCATCCTGATGCATGCTCTCTTTTGTCCAAAATTTCTATTCTTTGCCTGTTCTATTTGTGCCTGTGTCCAGAAACTTCAAGAGCCAAGGACTTTCATTCTCCCTGAGGATGTTTCTAAGGATCTGTCTTCTCTCATATATAGAGATTATTTTTGAGAATGTCTGTAGGCAGAAGATAAATTATCAGTGAGGAGAGAGAAACTGAAGAAATGGGAGTGACTGAGGAAAGCATGAGGGAGAAGAGGAAGAATCATGAAGATGAGTGGAGGGGTTATTCTCTAAGAGGCCAGCATGCTCTTCTTTCACCAATAGGGAGGAATAATAAACATGTCAAGAGGAGCAGAAAGGACATAAGAGTTCCTTAAAATCTTTTGAGGTGCAGAAAATAAACTACGTGAAAGTTGATGGTCAAGAGTCTAAAACTTTTTCCTGAAGAAATAGGGATTAAGATCATTTGCCTGAGTGATGCAGCAGATTATGAAAATGACTTGGTACCTTCTTTGTAAGATTTGGGCATAATTATGGAGAGAGGCTGAGTGAAAGTGGCTAGCACAAACCATAATGGTATAGTCACTGAAATCTATGGCCCTCAGGCAACTCTGGACAGGGAAGAGAGAGAAAGTATGGACAATGAAGCTGATACCAGAGGCAAAAAATGCTAGAGGGGTGGAGATGGAAAACATTGGTGTGACTGAGAGGGAGGTCCAGGCCTGGAGGATGGAGAGTGAAATAGGAATTGTGGAGCTTTCGCCTAACATGCATGTGAGCCATCCCAGGACACAAGTGCTGACAGTAAGAGAGCTCAGCAGACACAGCCATCCTTTACCCTCCTCTACACCAGGAGAGCAGGTCAAACATGATTGGGACATAGAACTACGGACAAACCTGACCCAAAAAGAGACAATTAGGAAAAGTAATGCAGGCCAATAACCATGCTTTGCAAATGATTTCAAAGACGTAGACTTTACAGTGTAACTTGCATTTCTACTTCAAATCATTGTGGTATCTAACATTTTAAAACACATTCACTTTATATTACACATTACCAATTTACCTATTTGTAAGAACATAAAAATGTAGGATGCAATAATTTATTCACTCAAAATTATAAGAGAGCTTAAATTGCCAATTCTTTTGGTTAATATCTGAATAATTTTATGCATAAAAAGTCATTTACTTAGAAACCATGCTAAGAACATAAATTTTTTTATTGCATTTTAGGTTTTGGGGTACATGTGAAAAACATGCAAGATTGTTGCATAGGTACACACATGGCAGTGTGATTTGCTGCCTTCCTCCCCTTCACCTATATCTGGCATTTCTCCCCTGCTCTCTCTCCCCAACTCCCCACGCCATGCTGTCCCTCCCCTATTTCCCCCAAACAGACCCCAGTGTGTGATGCTCCCCTCCCTGTGTCCATGTGTTCTCATTGTTCAACACCTGCCTATGAGTGAGAACATTCAATGTTTGATTTTCTGTTCTTGTGTCAGTTTGCTGAGAACGATGGTATCCAGGTTCATCCATGTCCCTACAAAGTACACGAACTCATCATTTTTGATGGCTGCATAATATTCCATGGTGTATATGTGCCATATTTTCCCTGTCCAGTCTATCATAAATTTAATATCATCTAAACTCTTTGCTTATTTCTAGAAGGAACTCTTTCATAAGTATATAGATAGATTCCTTAGTTTGAATGGTGATGCTTTTAATAACTTCAGTGATTTTTCTCTATTTACTCAGTTTTCCAGAGGGAAGGCTAAGCTTGTTCCATATTAGGAGGTTCAAAAAATGCATTCTTCAGTGACCAAGAGTGTTTATACCTGACTATTTTAGGCTCAAGTTCTATAATGGGGGTATACTTGACTCACAGGTTTTTTGAGTTTTGATTCTGATATTTCACATCCTGGAGTGAGTCAGTTGCAAGAATTTGCAGTGATGATGAGCTTTTGTCTCTGTGCTCGTGAGTTGTTTTTCTGGTGTGAGGTGGAGGCCAGGACTTTTCAGGGTAATGCCTCTACTAGCTACTTTGCAAAGGCATCATAGCCAACTGAGAGTCAAAGGTAGATGTAACCACATGTGAGCTTTACACTTTCCATTTGCCTTGCATCACCAGCCCTCTAGAATTATTTGCTGCACGGATCAGCTCATTGTTCATGCTTTCTATCTCTTCCCTCTCCAGAACTGCCTGAGGGCCAGAGTTCCAGTTACTGCACTATTACATGCTTGTGTCAACCACTTTCACTTGGGCTCTCACCACAATTATGAACTCCTTAGAAATACCCAAATGCATTTCTCACAAAGATAGCCCCAAATCATTTTCATAATCTGCCATACTCTCCAACTAAAAAACCTCACTATCTACTTCTTTAAGGAAAAATATTAGGCTCTCTACCATCATCTTCATACAGTTACTTTTACATATTTTGGAAATAATTTAATGTATAATCAATATTGTACATTGTGAGACAATGGAATTACCTGAGTTTTGGAGTCAAACACATGTGAGTTCAGTTCTTAGATTAGCTACTGAAAAGGTGGGAACATTTAGAAAAATTATTAAACCTCTGTGAACTCCAGTTCTTTTTTTTAACCTAAGTACGTATTATAATAATACACTTTGCAAAGTTACCATAAAATATCAATTAATAAATAATATTGATGAGATAAATGTATTTTGCATAATTTTTGGCACACAATAAATTATCACAGTATGCGTTATGTGTTTTAACTTGTTGAGCAATAAAAAAGGATATTTTGAAAGTAGTTGTTTTTAACATAAACATAGATTTCACTTTCTAAACTACATTAAGTGGTCAAAATAAAATGTTTACTCAATAAAGTATTCATCAGTATGATGTTTTAAAAAAAACCTTTAGGAACTCTGCTGCAATCATATTCCAGTAACTGGGCAGGTGTGTTTCAGGTATTGTACTAAAAGGAGACATAAAGTAGGTTGTAAATGATTTTGTCAAGGTGTTATTCCATTCCCACGAAAGTATGGTGTTGCAAGTTTGTGAGAGTCAACGTGTGTGAAAAATAACAATGAAGGGCCTCAGAACCACCACAACACCTTACAGAAGTGTATTATTGGACAGCCCTGTGATAGCTGAAGTTTACCCAGGCTGTGATCCACTATAGATTTTAGCAGGGCAATCTTTCTCTGCAACAATGCCACACAATTCACCAGGCCTCCAGGGAGCTGGGAAATTACAAATAGACAGAGACTTGAAGAGTGGGTAGATTTTATTTTTTTCTTTAAAGCAGCAGCTGTTAGGTTAAAAGATAATCTTTAGTCTTGAAAAAAAAGGAAATAAAAGATATTTACTGATTTCTATAGCAGGTTCTATATTTTTTTCTTTTCCTTTACTTTTTGTAATTCCAATGTTATATTTTTTAAAGCAACAGTGATTAATTTTACCAGTGTTCCTAATTTATAATGTCTCTAGTAAGAGCAGCTCTTATATCAATACATCATAAATGGACCCTTTCTTCTCACTCTCTCCTCTTCTGCTTCTTACCTTTCTTTCTTGTCTCTCTCTTCCTCTTCTTCCTTTATTGTATATAATTAACTCATGTTATTCTCACATCTTTTTTTTTTTTTGAGACAGAGTCTCGATCTGTCACCCAGACAGGAGTAGAGCGGCATGATCATGTCTCATTGCAGCATCAACTACCTGGGCTCAAGTAATCCTCCTTCCTTGGCCTCCTGAGTAGCTAGGACTACAGGCATGTGCCACCACACCTGAATACCTTAAAAAAATTTTTTAGCCCAAGCTGTTCTGAAAGTCCCAGGCTCAAGCAATCCTCCTGCCGCAGCTGGGACTGTGAGCCACTGTGCCCGGCCACAAGTTGCCTCTTAAATGAATAGGTGGTTATTACAGCAGTCATCATTCTTCTGACAGAATGTCTTCCTAATAAGGGTATCACATGTGAATGTAATAAAAGCAAAATTTAATTTTTAACCAAAAATGTTGCAGTACATTCATTTGAAAAGGATAATATAGGATTAGATGACTTCTAAGACCCCATACACACTGTATTTACAATTCCGAGGTTCATAATTCTAAGACTATACTGACAAAATATAAATCTTTTAGTGTTTATAAGTAAATTAGACTAAAATACATGTGGATCTCTTATATACAACTGAATTTTCTATAATACAGTAATACTTCCTTGATCAAAGGTATCTGTAATTTTTGCCTTATTTTTACAGAACAGGAAAATGAGAAAAAAGGAAACTTTCACTAGACAGAGGTAGAATTTTCACTGGCTTCTCTAAGAAGAGTATGGGGAGACTCAGAGCTTTCAGGTGGCTTTTGAGGAAACTGCATTGTGAGTGTTTATTTTGCTGCCTTCCTTCACTTTTCCCTCTAGCAAACACAGAGATTAAAGATCAGTGTGTTGGTCATTCTACTGTCATCACAACATAAAATGTTTTCTGCTCTCTTGAGCTGCCATCTCATCAGCACTAACAGCTTGACCCTACACCCCAATGGTATATCGGATACACCTGTCTTTAAAATGTGTGAACTGAATTTTATCTGCAGTGATTTTTCTTTTTCTCCTTTGATCTGTCACTATTTCTTCACAATGTCAAAAGCTTCAGAGCTTGGCTTGAATGGTGATCAAACTCAAAGGCACACAATTTTAGGTCTGATTCTGAATCTACACAATCAAAAATCTTTTCAATTCAGACTCAAACCCTGGACTTTGTCTTACAATACTAAAGTGCAGCCATCACTAAAGCACTGCTCTCTCCTTTGAGCTCTTTCAAGAATGAACATAATGATGTTATAAAGAAATGAAACTTTTATTTTACCAATTGTACTATAATAATACATACATCTAGAGAAATACATGCTTCTGTGACCTTTCAGAAGATTAAACTCTTTCTTGGCGTTGTTGCTATTGCCCTTAACACTTATTTTGAAATTTCTTTGTAATTGACTTCAAATATACTTTCCCAGGTTCATCAAAAAATCAAAATGATCATTTTGTTTTCACAGAACATTCGATTTACCTAATTTTTTCCCTCTCATTCTTTCTTTACCTCCCTCTACTTAGATTTGACCTCTTCTGCACTACTCTGACTGTTGATTTACTTTCATTTAACAGTCATTGAAAGTCAAACTCTGTCTGTGAACATGACTTTCCTCTGCCTGTATTAAACTGTACTGTTGAAAACTTCCTCTAACTCTTCTACCCCATTCTCCAACAACACTCCTGATGGTGCCTCTTTTTTTTTAAATAGGCCTAACCCTTATCTCATTTTGTAACCCTCTTGCTGTTCAGATGTATTTTGCTGTTTGTTTTTTGAAGATTAGGCTAGGACAAGACCTCCTAATTCCAGAATTTGAAAGGCAAAATTGTACCACTGAACACTGAAATGGAAGGACATCAGGAGGTGACTAATTTATATGCATGTGTCTAATAAAATTATGACCATGACTGGGTATCATGAATAATCAGAAGATACTGTTTCATCAAATCTGCATTGAAACTTTGTTTCTTTCACTTTGCTCCTGAGCCTCATACTTTTTAATCTTATTTCCAACTGGACCTCTCCAGAATGCTGCATGGGGATCTCAAACCAACATGTTTAAAACTAAATGCATTTTCTGTCTACGGAATGTCCTTCCTCGTGTGTTTATTTATTTGTTTGTTTGTTTATTTGAAACGGAGTCTCACTCTGTCACCTAGGCTGGAGTGCAGTGGCAGTATCTCGGCTCACTGCAACCTCCGACTCCCGAGTACAAGCAACGATCTGTCTCAGCCTCCCAAATAGCTGGGATTACAGGCACCTGCCACCATGCCCAGTGAATTTTTTGTATTTTTTAGCAGAGACAGGGTTTCACCAGGTTGGACAGGCTGGTCTTGAACTCCTGACCTTGTGATCCACCCACCTCAGCCTCCCAAAATGCTGGGATTACAGGCATAAGCCACCAAGCCTGGCCCTTATATTTATTTTAATTAGCAACACTTCCATCACCTAAAGGAAAATGAGTTATCCTAGATTCTATTTTGTTTTCCCTTTCAACTAGCCAAATATTACCAAGTGCCATAGAATCTACCTCCTGCATACTTCTTGAATCAGCCTCAGGGTCTATATCCCCTACCACAGCTCCCATCATCACCTACTAGGTGAATGTCATAGCCTTTTAGATCTCTCTACCTCAGGATTACCTCTCTAGTCAATCCTTCATGGGACTATGAAGATAATCTTCCTAAAATACAAACTATTTATGTCACTGTATAGACTAAAAAGTCTTTCTTGTTTCCAATAGCCTATAAGATAATTTTCAAACCTTTGGCTACCGCTTATATTTTGAGCAGCTAATGCTACCCTTTTCTCACTAAAGCAATCAAGCACAATCACGAATGCATCCATGATAACATGTTCTCCTTTCTCACCATCTGTTTTGAACATTCTTCTTACATATCACAATAATAATTGTGGGTCATATATATCACAGTATCATTACATTATAACTTGGTCTCTTGAATAAACTTTATAATCTTCACGGATGGGGACTATCACCTAATATTTGGCACAGTGCTAAATTTTGGTAGGCAGACTCATGCCTAATCCCAAGGACCTGTGAATAAATATGTCAATAAGAATAAAGGTAGCAGATAAAATTAAGGCTGCTAATCAGTTGCTAATTCAGTTCTACTGAACTATCTGGGTCAGCCCGATGTAGTCACAGGTACTTAGATGTGGAAGAGGGAGGTGGAGGTGGAGGTGGAGGGACTGTATCATTACTGACTCTGAAGACTGAGGAAGAGAGCACTGGGATAAGGGAAGTGGGTGGGCTCTAAGAGCTGGAAAAGGCATAAGACATTTTTTTTTCTTAGAGCCACCAGAAAGTAACGCAGCCTGACGACGTCTTGATTTTAGCCCAGTGAGACTCATTTTGGACTTCTGACCTCAGGAACTGTAAGACAATTTGTGTTGGTTTTGCCACTAAGTTTGTGGGAATTTGTTACAGCAGGCATAGGAAATGAACACAGTAGTCATTTGATTATCCCATTGGTTCTGAAAATTACATATATTTCTATCTATATAATTATCACTATACACAACTACCATATATAGACAGATATCACAACTACTACACATTGCTATACAAATAATATTCTCTTTAAGTTTGTTAATTTTGCAAATTTCAGGTTGTACATAAGGCACACAACATGAGAAAAAAGATATAAGATTCAAGAGTGGAAATGCTTATAAATACATTTCTCAGTGATTTTTTAAAAGTCGTAAGCAGATAGCCATACTGCATGAGCAACACACAGAAAAACCAGAGCATTACAAAGAAAGGATAAATAAATGACATAAAATGGGTCATATGTTATCTTTCCACTCACTCACTTCAATTCTTAACCAGCAAATCCATTATAGCCTTGAATCAAATTGAATCAGTTTTGTTTTGACAAAATTAAGCCAAGCCATGCATGGTGACTCATGCCTAGAATCCCAGCTATTTGGGAGGCTGAAGCAGGAGAACTGATTGAGCCCAGGAGTTCGAGGCTGCGGCAGTAAGCTGTGATCAAGGCACTGTGCTCCTGCCTGGGCGACAGAGCAGGACCCAGTCTCTAAAAAACCAGAACATTATTTAAAAAGTAAACTTAAAAAATTGAACCAAAGTTGCCTTTATCCATTAGTTCTAGAAGAACCAACCACAGCTAACCTAGGACATTTCCTGCTATCAAAAACACCTTCTGAGGCCCACTCCAATCAATCCCTCTATATTAGTTTAGATAGGCTAGATGTAAAATAAAAAACAGACCCCCAAATTCTTCTGTTTTGAGCAACAACAACAAAAATCCTAATGTAGGAGATTCAGGGATACTGTTCAGGACAATGGGGCAGCTCTCCTCCACATAGTCATTCTGAACTCAGCATGATGATTTTCTTCTCCAATATGTGATTTCACAGGTCACCCTGGTGTTCAATATGTCAGTTAACTAGAAGAATGGGGAGCATGAGAGATTTTTATGTTAGGCCTCACGTGGCATGTACCCACTTCCTCTGGAGGGAACTTGGGGACATGGGCACACATACATGCAAAAGTAGCTGAGACATAGAGTCTAGCCTGTGCCCATGAAAAAGGAAGACTAGATGGTGGACAGCTGGTGATTCCAGACACAGAGTGAGTCACAGTATGAAGGAATAGGTTAAGGACTAGGACTAGTCGGGGGTGGGAGGTGGGAGGTGAGGGTTTAAGGAAGTTAGGATAATGGCAGAATTTCTGAGATTAGTTTCAGGAAGAATGAGGTAAGAGTGATCATCTCTAAGAGCTATCTGAAGATTCCTAAAGAACTTAGGGGTGGAATTTCCTCCGTTTACTATAACGAGGCTCTAGGCGCCCTATGTGTGTGATGAATCAGGTCTCCTTTTCATAAGAATACATCCTCTGGATGTGAAAGCTGCAACTGGGATAATATATGGATAAGTCAAGTCATGCAAGGCTGTGCATCTTGCAGGTTTTCTTTGGAGGGTGGTTTTCCCTTTATTAAAAGAACAGATCCTTTATTTCCTCAGGAAGAGGTAGAAATTGAAGGGCTGTGATAACACCCTTTTCTCTGTCCCTTCATCCAGAAGAAAGCAGATCTAATTGCTGGCGGCATTCGAGAACATGGTGTGAAGGGGTATGAGAAATAGCTTCTTCGCAATTTTGCCTCCTTCATGGTACCTCCTGCATTGCTTCATTTCACCTATATTTAGAAATTATGTCAATTGAGAATTCCCTTTTGCTGTCAGCTGTTGGCTTCAGTTGAGAAGTTACTATAGATATAGAGCTGTGGCCAACAGAACAGGCCCGAGAGGAGGAAATAGAGGCCCATAACTCATCTGGAATAAAGAATGAATAACCCAAGAATTAAAGAACCCCAGAGATGCTAGAATTCAGAACATGACAGAATAAGAACAATGGCTCAAGAATTTGTAGTTATTAATGCTAGGAGACAAACCAAAAAAAGCTTCACTTTAGGCAACACACAACCACTGGTCAAAGATATCAGGGAATTAGTGTTCATGTTAACAGCAACATTTTGGGAAGCTTTGGACTCACACATGTGGGCAAATGAAAGAGTACTTATACTGAAAACAGTGGGCTGCAGAGAACTTTAAGGACCCCAAGATAATTTTACAATTAACTACATCTTTGTGTGAATCATCTAAGCAAACTCTATTTCTCCTACATCTACTTAAGTTCAGCCACCCTGGACAGTAGGTGAAAAGCAAGAATGTTGAAGAATTTGAGGTCAGGGTGAAAAACACAAGTGATCAAAATCAAAATAATGAGAAGGAAAAAAATCAGAAATGGCTAATTTTACTAAAGGCAGCACCTATGAATAAAATGCACTCCTGGCCTCCAGGAGTTTACATTTGTTAGTTTCCCTTCAAAACCTAACAACATTTACAAAGAGGGCATACATTTTTAAGCAGGTGTCTGTGTGAGGTACTTAAGTGAATATGTTTTTATGTTTTCTCTGCTTGGAGATATCATGATTCACTTGAATCCTCCTCTCAAGGCTTAGAAGAAGGAAGCCAACTCAGCTACTACACTGTGATTTCTCTTTAATGAGATGTGTGAGACTAGCTAATTGTTCACCAAACTGTATCTCTTTTTCTCCTGAGCAGGCAGCTGTATTTCCCAGCATCCCCTGCAATAAGGCACAGACCTGAGTTCTGTAAATAAAATGCAAGAAGTGTTTCATGACAATTCCAAGTCTGGCTCTGAAAGGCTTCCTGCTGGATCTCCCATGCTTATTTTCTTCGTCAATTGACCAATGAGGTGCAAATATCTAGTAGGGAACCTTGAGGCCCGAGAGGATGGTCAAGTCACTGTGTGAAAGAAACCTTAGTTCCTTGAATGAGTGCATGGAGCAAAAGTTCATCTCAGCCTCACTCACCTGCACTGGACTGTGATATTTATAAAGCAATCTGCCTTTCTCATATCAATCCACTGAGAGACTGGCATTGCTTATTACAACTGGTTATCCTGACAAATATGCATGGGTACCTTAGGAATGCTTCATGGTGATCCACTTATCTTCTTTATGGTTGTGGAAAGTGTATAACTTAAAGATACTTTTATGTAAAGCATATTTTAAAATATGTGCCTGAAAAGGGACAGCTGAAAACATGCATGTATGTATAATAAACTGTTTGCAAAAAAAAAAAAAAAAAAAAAATTTGGGGGTTTTGACTGTTTTAACACATCTCCTGTTATCTTCAAAACGGATTTTAAGCAGTACTTTAAAAAGAAGTGAAAAATCATTGGTTTGGGGAAGAGAAGAAAATGAAATAAACAAGACATCTGAAGTTACTTATATAGCTTGAAACGAATAGTACCTTGTGTCAGGCTTTACAGTCTGTGGGTTCTCTCAGATGAGGTGCATGCTGTGAAAAAGAATTGCAAAGAAGATGACAAGAACAGATGTTTGCTCAAGATGACTGAAGACGTTTCTGACAGCATCAAAGTGCACAGTCTACAAGTTACAACAGACAGGTAAATCGTGGCCAACCTTTAGATTTGCATTATTCAGACAAAAATTGGCCTAAGGGTAGTTTTATACTCAGTAATGAAAAACTTATATTGTCAGTAATCACACACATAAATACATGTGATACATGTATATTTCAACCCAGGGCATCCCTCTTTACTATTGGGGTGCAAAGAACATACCCTTGTCATGCCCCAGATTGTGATGCTCAAGACCTCACAAATAGCAGCAGGAAGCCCTATCTGTGCTTTCTAAGACTTACACTGCCTAGGCCGAATATCCACAATCCCTATGCTGACTAATAGTAAGGCTAAAAGTGGAGGGAAGACAGAGTAATCCAATCTGGTTCACTCCTACTCTAAAGCCCTCACTGTAACAAAATGTCTACTGGCTTCCAATAGAAACAGGAAATGACCTAGAAGCTAAAAATATAAGCTTATGAGGCAGACTTGAGCAATTATCAGGTTGGACATATAAATGTACCTGTGTTATAATAGCTGTTCTTGCACTGCTAGAAACACATATCTGGGATTGGGTAATTTATAAAGAAAAGGGGTTTAATTGGCTGACAGTTAGGCAGGCTATATAAGAAGCATGGTGTCAGCATCTGCTCAGCTTTTAGAGAAACCTCAGGAAGTTTACAATTATGATGGAAGGTAAAGTCACATGACCAGAGTAGAAGCAAAGAAGGTTGGGTGGGAGGTGCCACACACTTTTATACAACCAGATATCCAGTAAACTCAAGAGTGAGAGCTCACATGTCATCAAGGGGATGGCCTAAGCCATTTATAAGGGATCTGCCCCCATGATGTAAACACTACCCACCAGGCCCCATCTTTAACACTAAAGACTATATTCCAACATGAGATTTGGGTGGGGAAAAATATCCAAGCTATATCAGTTCCTCTCTGTGTCTCATTTTGAAGAAAATGTTAAATGGAAGTAATATTTTCTCAAAGCATCTCTTCAGAAGTAATATATGTTAAGCTCTTTTAAGAGTGTCTGAAGCATAGTAAACTCTATGTCAGCCACTATTACCATCATCATCATTCATGGATCAGGTTAAAAAAAAAAAAGAGATAGAGGATAGGGAAGTCCTTATTTTAGTGGCAGTCACAGAATCCTTGCTCTGTGATTCTTGGAGAGTAGGCAAGCCCCCACTTCAGTGGTTTGCCTGCTAGATGGGCCAGGAGACTTGGAGTCAGCAGTTCTCTGATACACTAATCCAGACCCTTCACAAATATGTGGATCTAGAATCCAAAGGGGTGTCACATCTCTGTGCCTGTGCCGATGAGTGGGTCCCTGCTCTGGCACCGCTTTGGAATATAGAGTTTCTCCCAAGTAAGGTGGTCCCAATCCCCCAAGTGGTCAACAAATTCTGTCACTTACTCCCCATTCTGTCCCAGAACAGGGCTTGAGCCCTGATCTTATTGACATTATCTTCCTGAAAATCCTCCAAAAATTGACGACCCTTTCCTACTAGTGAAACTGAGTTCATTATAATTTGGAAAACAAAAGAGGAATTGGAATCTATCTCTGCCACTATCCGCCCCACACCCTCCCCACTGCCATTAGTGCTCTCTTCATAGATCCAGTAGGGAACTGTAGCACATGGGTAGCAAATCAAGGAAGGGAGAAATACATGAACTGAGGCCATTCTCACAGTGCTGTGCCACACAAAGCTCCTCCTGTCTGTGCCCTTGCCAACAGCGCTGCTTGGAATACTGTCTGTGCATAACCACTAATTTCACTTTGCTTCCTGAAGAAATATAGGCCCCAGCTGGCTGGCTCACAGTGGGAGTAGAATAGATCCCATTGCAGAGCAGTAATGGTGCAGAAAAGGAAAGCCTCCTGGATACTAGGAACTGGGCTTGGAGTTTTGTGCTCCAATTGTCTTCTCAATTTGTGAAAGACCAAACAAAGGAGTAGAAAAAGAAGCTCAGAAAAGCAGCACACCCACACTGGCTCTGGAGAGGTGGGCCATCCACACAAATGCACAAACAAGAAAATAAAAACATGCAGTAACTTTGAGAAACACTCAAAGACAAGGAAAACTTGACTCTGAAAAGTCATAGAAAGAGAAGATCCTTGAAAACACTTCAGTATAGGAGCTAGATGAACAACTCAGAAACCCAATCCGCTCAACAGGTGACAAGGAGGGACACCATCCATGATCCAGGGAAGGCCTCCCTCTGGCTTCTGGGCCATATGTGAGGTGGCCCCAGCTGCCTGCTCTTATTCCCTGTGCTCAACCTTTTCTACCCACCCTGGTCTCCTTGCTGTACCTTAAACATGCCAGACACTCTTCTGGCTGGAAAGTTCATTCCTGAGAAAACCCCTAGCCTCACCCCTTCATTTCATTCAGGTCTCTGTTCACAAAGGACCTCTTCAGAAAGGCTTTTCTCTGACCACGCTGCTTAAGTAGCATCTTCCTTCACTCTCATTGCCTCACCCTGCCATAAAGGCTTCACACCCCTTGAGCACATTGGCAAGCTATCATAGTGATTAAGGGCCTGATTCTGTCCCCTCCTGCCTGTATGAAGTTCAGCTAACTATTCAGCCTCCCTTTGCTTCATTTTCTCACATGGCACCAATTGTAGCTGACATAATTGGTGCCCCATCCTCTCCTCACTCACTATTCCAGAGTGCTCTGATAGCTTCACACTGTTAATACCTGCGATCTGCAGCCAGAAAGTGTCATCTGGCCCTAGGATCATGTTCTAGACCCAACTTTGACTCAAATATTTCAATGTCTCTGGAAAAATATTTATGATTATAAATTATATGAATACATATAGGTGTTTATTGATAATACCATGAGCATTGTAACGATTATGCATATACTGGAGAAATATCCTCGCAGTAGACTAAAATCAAGAAAAAACAAAGACTCTTTGTTAGACGGCACCCACAATTCAAAAGCTTTAATCACAAGAACAAAGAGAGACGCAGAATAAAAGAGACAGATGGAGACAATGTGAGTCCCATTTGAGCACCTGCAGGGAATGGGTTCTCTGGAACAGTAAAAAGATGGAAGCAGAAGCTGGGACACCTGGGCACTAACCATCTTTCTCTTCCTGGATGAGAATGAAGCCTTGCTAATGCTAAATTCAATTCAAGAACCAGAAGAGCCCAATATTTTTATACTACACCTTAAGTGAAAGTGCACAGATTGTTAATGTTAAGTTACTCCAGAAGACTGATGTAAGCTCTGGGTACAAAAGACTCATGGCTCAGTACAAATGGAGCATTTTCCTATGTCAGCCACCAGTCTACTTAGTATGGGCAACACCAACAGCAATTCTGTGATCTATTCCAGAACCAGGGGCCAGGAAATCCTCCAACAAAATGTGCCATGCTAAATCAAAAACTTAACCTAACTTAACATATAGGCATGTATGGTCTCTTCTCACTAATTGGAAATGTGCAACACCTTTACAACAATGTATCTATTGAAATTCTAGTTTATTTTTAACTTCTTAAGCTATGTGCAAACATAACCCCCTAAAAGAGCTATCAAAAGTGCTCTAGAGTTTATAAACACAATCTGCTGAACCAAGCAAAAGCATTTCCATTTGTCATGCTTGCTATACTCAGCCCATCCTGTAATTTGGACAAGGTTATTCATTAATTATGTGTGTCAATGTTATGAGTCTATAACTGCAAACTGCATGTTTTTGTGTCCCACTCCTTACATTTAGGGAAAAAAGTGCTTTAAATATTTCTTAACCTTTGCTACTGTATTTCCCCTGAGGCTATATGATGCCAAGATAGCTTAATAGAAATGGAAAAGTGCAATCAGTACTATTGTAAATAACTTTTTCATATGAAACCAAATATGCTTATGTTTGTAAATATCCCATGATTCATCTCACTCGAAAATCTTTAAGTCAATTGGCATCAGAGCAATACTGTTGAGTTTCTAGGGATTCAAAATCATCTCTCAACTTAGTACTATTTCAATAAAATATAGTCTTCCTCCTTCTCTCCTTAATGATAACCTTGAAACCACCATTTCAAAATTATAATTGAGTGAAAGAGATCTGACCTAACCTAACCAACTCCATCTTGCTTCCAACCTTCAAGCTGTCCTGTTCCTTTGGGAGGAACTTTGTTTACAGTTTAAAACAAAGATTATCATAGCCCTTTCCCAAAATAAACCTCCTTCTTCCCTGGGTACTATACTGCCTTTGTAGGACTAACAAATTAGCCATAAGATTAGAAATTATGGAGTCATGCGGCTGGAGGCTACAAGATTCTGACCCTCTCCAAATTGCTGCTGAGGGTAACATTACTATTGTAAAGCCTAAGACCAGTGCTTGAGACATTTTGCAGACCCTGCACTTGATGGATAAGCTGGCACCACCCAGATGGATAAGCTGGCTCACCTGATCTTGTGGTCTCCACCCAGTTGACTCAGTGCAAGAAGACAGCTTTGACTCCCTATGATTTAATCTCTGACCTGACGAATCAGCACTCCCAACGTACTGGCATCTCCACCCAACAAATTAGCCTTAGAAATTCTAATCTCTGGATGCTCAGGGAGACTGATTTGGGTAGTAATAAAACTCCAGTCTCCTGCACAGTCAGCTCTGCATGAATTACTCTTTCTCTATTTCAATTTGCCCATCTTGATAAATCGGCTCTGTCTCGGCAGCATCTAGGCAGCAGACAAGGTGAACCTGCTGGGTGGTTACAACCTCTCTCATGATATTAAATTTAATACTAGACTGAAAATTCACTAGTATGTAATTCTTCCATTCCCTTCCCTGAGCCATGTCCAGACTTACAAGAAGCCATTTCAAATGCCTATTAAGTTTTTCATTCATTCAGCAAACAACTATTGAACACCTCTTAGCTATGCACTAAACTAAGTCCTGAGAATGTAATGTCAAATAAGTCATGACTCCCACCCTCAAAAAGCTATAGTCTAGGCTAGAGGCAGACAAGTAAATTAGCAATTCAATTGCAGTATGGTAAGTGCCACCTACTGATAAAGGAACATGCAGGCGGAGTGTCGAAATCAGACCAACGCTAATGAGGATAATCTCAAGCCACAAAAGCCTTTCTAGAGGTGACTTTTGACCTGTGTTTTGAAAGATAAAGAGTAAAAGGTGAAATGGGGTTTTGAAAAATAAAGAGTAAAAGATGACATGTCAAAGACAGAAGAGAGAATTACCCAGGAAAAGGAACAACATATGTGCTATCACAAAGATGGGCATGACGCATTTACAGAATCACGAGTCCAGCACAGCCAGAGGAAAGGGCACATACAGTACAAAGACAGAAAATAAGAATCTTTTCAGGATGGGTATGATGTGCTAAGCCAAGGAGTTGGGGTGGGATGCTGAAAGCTGCAGGAAGCCATTTCCTGACTTTAAGCAAGAGGAAAGTATGATGATAGAAGTGTTTTGAAAACAAGCCCTCTGGCTGCCATGCATAGCCTACTAAAGAGAGGGGAATTAAATGTAATTGAAATAAAGAAGGAACAATCTAGTGGGGAAGAACAGGTTTGTAATATATTTCATTACCAGTGAAATACTATAAATAGGTTTAGTAGTTTAAACTGGTTCTAGTTTGCTGACTTGGAGGACCAGGTTGGATGCTGTTTAACTCACCAAGATGAAAAACTCAAGAGAAGAAACAGGTGTGGAGTGAGAGTTGATAAACCTAATTTTGAACTTGATGAGTTGAACATCCTGGTGGATTAGTGAAGGATACAGTTGAATAAGGACAGGTCTAGAAAGATCTCTACATCTCTCTAGAGATATGAGAACCATCTGTATAGAAGAGAACACTGAAGCCAGATGAGTGGTCTAGATTACCAGTGGTGGGGTGAGGTGGGGGTGTTAGGGGATGTAGAAAGAACAGAGGAACCAGCATAGAGCCCTGGGAAACTCTGTTGAGAGGAGAGTGAGTGGTAGGTAGACTATAAATATTTAATTAACGGAAGAGGAGATGGAGGAGGAGGAGAAGGAGGAGAAGGAAAAGGAGGAGAAGGGAGAGAAAGAGGAGCAGGGGAGGAAGGAAGAAGAGGGAGCGATCCACAGATGTAGACAAAAAACTCCAAGAAAGTAAAGTGTCTCAGATGCTTCAACTGGATAACTTAGGATGAATAACACAAATGTTCAGAGCCTTTAGCAATGTACAAATCAGATCTGATGGAAGGAGGTACAGGGAGGAAGAAAAGGAGAAGAAACCAGATCTCAGAAGGCTAAGGAGGAAAATGGGCAGTGTGGCTTTAGTGTAGGGCACTAGTGTAAATCAACTATTTACACTAGTAAATAGTCTACCTACCACTCACTCTCCTCATCAACTATTTACACTAGTAAATAGTTGATTAAAGAAGTGAAAGAAGGATGCAGACATCCTCATATCAACCACTGCATTTAAAAGGACTAATTATTATCTAATCCTTTCATAAGGCATATTCTGGCAACAACCTTTTCAAGCCAAAATAGGGTCTTTTTAAATCATTTGTAATGGAACAAAAGATAGACTCCCTTTTCCCATTGTACTCAAATGACAAAAGTTCTAATAAAGCCTCAGCAAGAACAGGAGCAGCAGCTAGAAATTGGCGTGAATCATCTTCAGATTCCATCCAAAGCTACTCAAAACTGGGTTTGCACACACACACACACACACACACCACACACACAAAACATAATTTATATTAGTAGAGTGTAAATAAACATGTAATATTCACCTCTTAGCATCTTACATCTTTCATAAGACCATGGTGTTATGTTTAGTTACCTATATTTAATAGCAGTGTTTTAGATCAATTCTTTCCAAGAGATTTAAATCATTGTTCTCAGCTTTCCTAATGCAATCTTCCCTCATTATTCCTTTTTGAGATTGGCGGTGATCCTCCCATGACCCCTTTGTATAATTACGTTCAGTTATTACTAATGCTTATTTATAACTCTAATTTAACATTAGCTATAAATTACAGTCACGCATCACACACATTTCAGTCAATGAGACTGCATATACATAAGATTATGATACTGAATTTTTACTATATTTTTCTATGTTTAGATAGGTTTAGATACACAAATACCAGTTTGTTAAAACTGCCTACAGTGTTCAGTACAGTAACATGCTATACAGATTTATAGCCTAGGAGCAATTTGTGTAAGTACTTCTATGAATTTTGCACAATGATGAAATCACCTAAGAACATATTTCTCAGAACATGCCCCAATGTTAAGTGACATATGACTATCAAGAACTATAATGATCTACATTTATATATTATTGTTCTGAGAGATCCCAAAGGACCTTTCCAAACAATATATTTTTCACATAAATAAATGCCAGGCAACATTGAGAATGATAAAAGTAATCAGTCACATAATTAACGTGCTGTTTACCTAGCTCTTGAACAATGAAAATGCTCCTTCAAACTCAAGTTGATATCAATCACAGGAGGTACTCCACTGAACAATATGCCACAGGCTAATATCACCTCTGATTATTAACATGGGGTAATTTTTTATTTGCTAGGATATAACTTGTATCAAGCCACATTGAATTAGTTTGTACAAAGACAGAAAATAAGAACCTTTTCAGGATGGGTATGAAAAGGAGAAGTGGCATTTTTTAAAGCCTTGAATAAAATGGTACTTTATGCATAGTTTATATAAAATCTTTCTTATCAGTTTTCTGCTAAACAGGGAATCTGTGCTGATAACTGACACAAAAAATTCAGATGTTTTGCCCTCAGTGCCTGGACTCTTAACCTGCCTTGAATATAACCCACAAAAGGTGGCCCCAAGTCAAAAATTGAGACTCAGGTAAGCACTCCTTCCCTGATCTTGAACAAATCATTTACACTGTTGACCTCAGTTTCATTGCTTTGGAAAGAAAACTATCATTTCTGACATGAACTCAGCAATTCTTGATTTGAAAGGTTGTGAAAGTGTGCTGAAAGATTCCTCTTTCCACAGGTGGTTTTGGCAGCAGATTCTTGTCTTAAAGTTTCACATCATTCAGATATGTTTGTCAACCCACCATAATTAGTAGTAATGTAGAATTTCAAGAAAATACTGAAAGATAGACATTTCCCAACAGAGAAACTCTAGCGTCTTCGGCAGTAAACCACATAAGATGTTAATAACTGAATAACCCAAAATATATCTTCCTATCTAAAGCTGATTTTATTATGAAAATGAGAAATTGAAAGTGGAGGAACTTAAAAATTAGTGATAAATAAAATCAAAATTGGCAATTAATTATTATTTATGTAGAAAACGATTGCAATTATAAAATGAATACTTGCTTATACGGCTGTGAATAAAACCAGTGAGATGTGGCTACAGAGAGCAGGCTTTCACCATTACACTATTCTGGTCTGCCTCCAAGGAGCTTTTAGAAAATAGATTACTGACTGTAAGGGAGAGCCACTGAATCAGAATTCCATAAATGTGTGTGTGTATGTATGCATGTTTGTGTGTTTGATGTTCCTGAGTTGATTCTAATGAGACTCTTTTCAATGCACAGAAATCACTAATCTAGCCTACCTGCAGAAAACAGCCACCACCAAAGTAAAACTGTTTTCTATTTTTATTTTTATTTTATACATATTTTTTGAGACGGAGTCTCGCACTGTTGCCCAGGCTGTAGTGCAGTGGTTCTATCTCCGTTCATTGCAATCTCCGCCTCCTAGGTTCAAACAATTCTCCTTCCTCAGCCTCCCAAGAAGCTGGGACTAGAGGCCTGTGCCACCATGCCCAGCTAATTTTTTTGTATTTTTAGTAGAGACGGTGTTTCATCATGTTGGCCAGGATGGTCTCGATCTCCTGACCTCATGATCCACCCACCTCAGCCTCCCGAAGTGCTGGGATTACAGGTGTGAGCCACCGCACCTGGCCCAAAACTCTGTTTTTCAAACAGAGAAAAGGAATCATCTTGTTCTCCAAGCATTTGGTTTGCCATTGGGAGGACTGTCACACAATAGCCTTTCTTAATTCAGAGATGCACATGACATGTCTGCAAGGCCACAACACTTTGTAAGCATCAATTGCTCTCCTCTCTGCTTAACCTGGGAACAGGGAAGAATCTTCCCTTGCCACTCTGGTCCTGAATGTGGGAGAACTGAAATGTCCTCAGGAAGACCAGTCTAACATGAGCTGACAGCATGATGTCATGACAAGAACAAAAGTTCTGAGGAGCACCACACATAGAGGCTAAAATCCTAGCTTTGCTATTTATGACAGTATAATATTAGGGAAAATTATTAATCTCCCTGAGACTTCGTTTCCTTCTTTGTAAAATGGGAATAATAGGAGCCATTTCCACAAGATTGTGGGAAGCAGTACAGCATGATATTTAAGTGCAGATGCAAATCCCAACGCTGCCACCTACTTTTAAAAGACCAAGTTCCTTGTCTGTAAAATGGGGATCCCAAGAGTGCTACCTTCAGAGTGATAAGGAGGAGGATTAAATGAGACAACACATCCATTACACTCATCTCTCTGATATAAGCTTGTAATTGGTTCCAGGACACCCAGCCCCCATACCAAAATTTGAGATATTAAACTTCCACACTTGGCCCTGCAGAGCCACCCATAGAAAAAGTTGGCCTTCAGTACAGGTGCCTTTCACACCTGCAAACTCTGTATTTTCCATTCAAATTTAGGTGAAAACAAATCCATCCTATAAGTGGACCCACACAGTTCAAATCTGTGTTGTTCAAAGGTTAGCTGTATTACTATTGTGATTGCTGCAATAAATAAATTAAAACTTGGTGATAAAATTAGGCAAACGTTTAAATCTTATTCTCACATTTTTTTTAACTTTATATAGGTAGAATGACACTTTCTATGCTCCAAAAATCTAGATACCACTAGAGAGACTGAAAAGGCAAGGGAAAAGGCAGCTTGAAGGCATGTTTTAGGACTGCCAAACAGTCCTACGACAGTATCTTATTTCCTTTAATTTGGGACTTTCAAAAAGATGTGGGTAAGCATTTCAATGATTAACCTCACAGCCCCCACCCCACTACACTTACCACTTCTCCAAGCAGCCCTCCCAGCCACCTCTTCTACTGTACCTCGTGGCCAACTGACCATTAATCAACCATGCCAGATATTTTGCCCACAGTGCCTGGACTTTTAACCTGCCTCTGCCTGGAATATAACCCACAAACCAAGTCCCCACCCAGCAAAATCTCACTTACTCCAATAAGACCTAACAAAATACTCCTTCCTCTTTCTCTAAGTTTCTCATTCAGAATACATCATTCCTTCCACTGGACTCCCATAAAACAATCATGTATGTATACCTCCATTACTAATTCTAGTCACTAGTTAATTCTGATATATTTTAACAATTGCCTATTTATAAGGCTGACTTTCCTTTAGATTTCAAGGTTTCTGGGGGAAGACAGTCTACCTTACATATCTTCATTTTCCACCCCCAACAAAGGTTGGCCCAGCTCTCTAGCACATAGTATGTATTCAACACAAATTTGTTGAAATAGTATTTATTCACAGGAAACTGCAATGAATGGAGGCTAAACTCACCTCAGTCACTTGGTATCTGCACTAATGCCTTTAACTCATTGTATGGTACATACCAAATGAAAGCCCATTTAAAAAAATAAGGCATAAAGCCTTTAATATCTGAAAAGTAGGCTAGTACATAACTGAGCCTAGGGGATATGTAGCAGGATTTCAGTGAAAGGTTGCAACTGATTGGTAGTTTAAAAAGTCATGCTCCCATATAAAGGTATTATAGTTTAATGTGCTGTAATGCAGATCCAATAAAATCTCCATCATTCATTTTTAAATATTTGGAGACATATAAAGTAATGTTCAGGAACAGATTGATTTTCAGCTCATGTGCTATTAAAATGATCCACTTTTCATATCGTACCCTATGCTAACCCTTACACAAGTTTTTTAAACTATACTAGATTAGATTTCAATCACAATCCTACAGCAACAAAAGAAAAAAAATAAATAAATAAAATATGCACCTGGAGGGAAAATGGAACACAAACATAGCCATTGCTAAACATAACATTTTCCCTATTTTGGCATTACTTTTAAACAATTAGTATTACTTTTAAAAATTATACCAAGTGGAGGTATTAAAATTTTCAAACCAAATAATATTTGAGTTGCTTCTCTAACAGTATAAATTGCCTACATGTTTTTATAATAGTCTGTTTCTTCTTACTTCATACAGTAGAACTTATGGAGAGAGATTATTTAGAATAGTGGCTCTCAATGTCGTCCACAGATTCCCGGGGGGGCGGTGTGGGGGGGGGCAAGACTCTTTCAAGTGATCTGCCAGGTGAAAAACATTTTCATAACAATATTAAAATTGTACTTGCCTCTTTCATTGTGTTGATATTTGCACTTATGATAAAAAGAAAATAAGAAAAAGAAAAAGTAGCAATGGTAAAATCACTGACATTTTACAATGAAGCAGACAGTGGTGCCAAACTACACTAGTAGTCATTATTCCTCACTGCTACACACTTGCAATGGAAAAAAAAAAATGCTAGTTTCACTTAAGAATGGCCAAGAAGAAGGAGTAAAATTTACTGATTATCAAAACCTTGATGTTTGAGTAAAAAAACTTAATATACTGTACAGTGAAATGCAAACATAAAGCAGTTGTATTCCAGACCAAAGCATGATGGTTGACTCAGCAGAGGTTGGGGGAGTATCTATAGGACTGAGTTGTAAGCTGAATTAGCCATCTTTTTAATGGTATGTCATTTTTTCTTGAAAAAACTATTACATATAAACCATGGTTATTAAGACTTGAGTGTTTGGAAGATTTTTCTTAAAAATGAATAAAGTCAACCTGTTAGCTCAAGAAAAACTGACAGAATTTTTTTGCCAATTATAACATTTACGCCTCCATGTAAAAATTAATATTTTGCAAAACTTGTATACTCCCCAGATCAAGTCCAGGTTTTCTGATCAGACTTTTCTGATTACATTGATAGTGATATCAACTAGTATAATGTTTTGTTATTATATAATAAAATGTTCAAACATTTAAAAGAGATATATAAGTCAGTGAAACAATATTTTGTCAATATTTCAAAGCTTCTATGATTAAAATATCTATCTGAAGAACAATATAGACCAATGAATTTTAAGTTTATTGAACAGTCAGAAAACTGAAACTTATCTTTATCAGACAATATTTGTTAAGTTTTGGTGTAGTACCAAAGATTATCTGAAAACATTACAAAAATATTCTTGTTTTACAACTAGATATATATGTCAGACCAGATTTCTTTATATTCCTCACCCAGAACTTAACATTGCAACAGATTGAATGTGGTAGAAGAGATGAGAATGCAAGCTGTCTTTTAGTAATCCAGACATTAAAAGGATTTGTAAAATTGTCAAACAATGTCATTCTTCTCACAACTTTTTTCTTCTTTTGGAATGGCTATTTTCATTAAAATATGTAATTTATTAATATATAATTGATTTATTTTTTAAACATGTAATTATATTATTTTTAGAATGTAACTTATTATTTTAAAATGAATTAAACATATTTTAAATGTTTCTCACTTTTAATATCTAACATAAATAATCAATGACATAATACACACAAGAGCTTCTTGGAATCCTTTTTTTAAGTGTAAAGGTGTGCTAGGACCAAAATGTTTCAGAACTGCTGATTTAGAATATATATGTTAGGATTCTCTACAATTTAATAGAAAAAAAAGATCATTTCTCTGGCAATGCTATTTTCCTTTTGTTGAGTTGATTCTTATCTGTATAGATTCAATGATCTTTATGTCATTTATTCAACATTTCTCAGTTCTTGCTATAGGCCAGATATACTGGAGGAAACCAGGAGACAGGTCCTCCCATCAGGGTACTTACAATTTTCATTGTTATTCATATTAAGACATGTTCATATATTATACTTGTTTCTCTTCTGTGTGTGTGTATGCGTCTGTGTGTATATGTCAAGCTGTCTCCTAAATATCTTTATTTGAATATTCCACAGAGAGCTCTAATAGGTCCAAAACTGAAATTATTCAATTGCATCTGCTCAATTAATGAAAAGTTATTCCCTTATACTCTGCTTTTGGGTTTTCGCCCCTAATATTAACACTAGGCATAAAATATCAAGAGTTCTTCTTTTACTTTTGTGATTATAAATCATAGCTGTGAAACATCATTCTTTTTTATTCTATCCCATGGAACAACCTCTGCTTATAAACATATTCTCCCTAAGTCATGCTTATTGAATTTCTTCTTGTACACTGGATTTTCATAAGTTATTTCTCTTATCCTGTGTTTCTCTCCTTCTAAACATTAAATCACCCTCAAAATAAAAAGCTATTTAGAATTACATGTATCTGTATTCCTTTAATACATCTCTGTAATTCATAAGCAATTCAGATTTATATATAATAGATATGCAACAAATTTATATCGTCTGAAAATTCTCTTTTTGATTTGGATATATTTATTTACCCTAAAGAAAGCTAAGATAATACTGTTTATTAAAGTCACAAAGGGGGTCTTATAAAATATTATAGCCAGAGTTTTAATGTGATCATTTAAAACAGAAAAAGTACATTCATTTTTAAACTCACCAGAGAAAATATCAAAATAAAAATTTAAAGATTAATATGTATTTAAACATCACATTCCCTATGAATTAGACAAAAATTATAAAAATAAACCTTCAATGTATGGCCATACCAATGGAAATATTTCTGTGTTATGCCATAGTACCCATATTACTGAAATTATATTCATAAACTACATGAGTCATTGTATGTTCCCTAAGATTATAAATCTTTAATAATGGAAGACTATAAATTTATGAATAACAAGGAAATTCATCCATGGTGATACAGAACATAGAAATGAAATTTTCCAATTTAGATATTATTATTCCTTTTTTGAGACCATCATCATAACTATACCCTAAAAGTTAAAAATGTTATAATTAGTGACAAAAAGCTAAATTTAAACTTTTTATACCTAAAAATGCTCAATAAAGCACAAAATATCTTGATAACAATGATCTTTCATAAAGGCATATGTAATATAAATTATACTTTGGTTGAGCACCGTGGCTCACACTTGTAATCCCAGCATTTTGGGAGGCCAAGGCAGGTGGATCACCTGAGGTCAGGAGTTCAAGACCAACCTGATCAACATGGTGAAACCCCATATCTACTAACAATACAAAAAACTTAGCCAGGCATGCTGGCAGGCACCTGTAATCCCAACTACTCAGGAAGCTGAGGCAGGAAAATTACTTGAACCCAGGAGGCAGAGGTTGCAGTGAGCTGAGATCTCACCACTGCACTCCAGCCTGGACAACAAGAGCAAAACTCCATCTCAAAAAAAAAAAAAAATTGTACTTCAATTTTTCAGTTTCACACTTCTACACATTTTATAAAGACAGCATATAAAAGAAAGAACACAGTAAGCCACTGTGGTGTTACTGTGTTATTAAATGGTTTCATACTAATATGTTTTGTTTTGTATATTTAAATGCATGTATATTAACTCCTAATTGAAATATATATTTTTTCATGTTTAGGGCAATGTGTTAGTCAAATGTATCACTGGGATCTTCCCAAAACTATATGACACTATTTTCAACATAACATATATTCAGTACTATTAAATGTCAAATCACACTTCAATATCAAGTATTGGAGAGAAGTACAGCAACTAGAACTGTCATATATTGCTGTTAGTGATACAAAATGGAATGGCCACTTTAGAAAACAGTTTGACAGTTTCTTATACAGTTAAACACATTCTTACCATACGATTCTGAACTTTTATTCCCAAATCAAGAGAAACATAAGAATATATCCTGATAAAGAGTTGTACTTGAACTTTCATAAAAGCTTTATTCTTCATAGAGAAAAGTGGAAACAATCCAAATGTCCATCAACTAATAAATGGATACACAAATTGTGATATACTCATGCAAAAAGGGAGGTGGGCAATGAATGAACTACCAATAGACACAACACAGGTAAATTATAAAAAACTTTGTGCTAAGTGGAAGAAAGCATACATGAAATCTGCAAAATGTATAACTCCATTCATACTGCCTTTGTTAAAGTAAAAAAAAAAAATCTGATAGAAAGCAAATCAGTGATTTCTAAGAAAAGGGATTCAGGGCAGGACACTGCAAAGAGAAAGGAGAGATCACTTGGGATGATAAAAATGTTCTAAATCATAATTGTAGTGGTGGTTACACCACTGTATATATTTATTTAAAAAAAAAAAAGCTCAAATTGTACACTTTAAATTGACGGGTTTTACTGTGTCTATATTTTACCTCAATGAAGCTGATTAAGAAAAAAATACTGGGCTGGAAAGAACCTTACTATCCACTCCTCAACCTCAAGGAAGTCATAAATGTTAATATTCAAGCCTCAAATATGACTGTAATGAACTTTCAAAGCATTTACCTTGACTTCATATTTGTTTTAACCACTGTCTTCAAACTCTTTGAAACAACTCTGTTTTGGTTTTTGCTGCTCAGTTTCTGTTTTCACTTTGCTTCACATAATCTCATAGTTACAGAGAACTAATCTGACTCCACTAGTCCCAGTGTTCTGTCTAAATTATAAAGGTTCTTTGCTTTCTGTTTTAGACACATTTTTTTTCCACTAATAAGTTTTCCCCTGCTCCTACAAAAGCAGTTATCATTAGAGATGGTACACCTTAATTACCACAGTAATTATCTTAATCACCCTGTAATTAGGACTACAACTAAGGGTGAAGTAATTCTCCAAGATCACAAATCCTGGCTCCATCACTTAACTAGGTATGGGTACTAGATGTGTGCTTCAGTTTCCTCATCTGCAGAAATAAGTTTAAAATTATCCCTACTTTATTATACTATTTTGAGGATTAAATAATATACAAATAATGCTTAGAAATCTACCTGAAAAATCATAAGGACTCAATAAATATTAGCACTTGTATCAGCCTCATATTTTCCATTGGAAATTCCAGAAATGAAGAAATAAAGCCAATGTGATTAAATAAGGCAGCAAAATGAGATTTTTAAATCCAGGAATTATACTCAACTATAACATCAATAGTCAAGAGAAGAGTCATTTTCTGCTTCTCTTTTTTGTATGGCTTTTTGTTGTTGTTGCATTCTTACGTTTCTCGTCTACATTACAAGGGAGATGACAAATTAAACATTATTTCTTAGAAGGATATTTCTTATACCTATTACTATTATTACCTTTTAAAGTGTGTGTGTGTGTGTGTGTGTGTGTGTGTCTGTGTGTGTGCACGCGCGCATGCGCGCGCCTTGTGCATGTATGTATGTATGTATGTTTTGTCCTAAACTTATTTTGAGGCTTTTTAGAGGACTTGCATTAATTGGGATTGTATAAGCAACTTATATTATTTAGAAAGAAAAACTAGGAAATCCAAGTCCCTCCTTGGCTTAGCCAATCCTCTTCCTGTGGAGGTCTCCAGAGAAACATACACACAAAAGAGGCAAAGGAAGGCACCATTGTACTTTATTACTAGCTGTGACTTTGGCCTGAAACTCTATATTGAAAATTCATAAACTAGAAGAGACAATAAGGAGGGCTCCTTGCCCCTACTTAAGTTAGGAAAATAAGTCAGTTACACAAGCAGGGCCTAATTTTGAGTTGAACTACACCAATCTGCCTCAGGCCTGCTTAGGCCAGGAGAGTGACCTTTGGTCAGCAACTGTATGTGAGAAAGCACATCCTCAGAAGAAAAGCTAGGAGGCCTGAACTGCTTAGAGAGGGCATCTCCCCACCTCATGATCATTGCTCCTTTACAGAATCCTCTAAGAAGACCCTTCCTCACTTGCTTTTAGCCAGATGATGACTTCACCCCACAGCAAAGAATTAAACCTCAAATCTGACCCATCCAATTCAACCTCTTCCTCTTCACATGGAGCAGAAGAAATTCAATAATGAGGTCTCCTGGAGAGAGTACTTTCCATAGACCCTTACAGCAGTCATTAAAATGGCTATATTGGTGGGCACAGTGGCATGCGCCTGTATTCCCAGTTAATCAGAAGGCTGAGGCAGGAGAATCACTTGAAGACTTGAGTTCAAGGCAGTAGTGCACTACAGTATGCCTGTGAAAAGCCACTGCACTGCAGCCTGGACAACAAAGCAAGATCAAGTCTTTATCAAAATGACTATGAAAATTAACATTTGTCTAGTTGCTTTCTGATGTAGTTTGCTATGCTATTCTTTACAGAAGCTATAATTAAAATCTAGGAGGTATTTTCCAGACAAAGTATTTCCAGTGTTCAGTAGTATCGTGGTCACAGTGTCAACTTCAAGAGAACACTTTAAAAAGCAGTACTTCCTAACTACAGTAGGGTGTAGTACAGGCTCACGTAGAAGATGTGCCTGGATCCTAAACACTGTGAGAATAGCTACATGGATTTCCACGGGTGTCTACAAAGTGTTTACTAGATGATGTGTCATCTTAACTCTAAAGAGCAAATCATATTTTGAGAACTTCAGGAAATAAATTTTTTAGCACAAAAGACTCTGACTCCCATGACAGAAGAGAATTTACTATGGTGGTTACACAAATCTCTTTTCTGTCTTAAGGCTTTTGTACCAGTTTTTCCTAGGCTCTTATCCTTCTCAGAAATCAGGTCTCAGGTCAAATATCACTACCTTGGTGATGCTTTGCTTGACTTCCTCCCTAATTAGTCCCACTCTCCTCCTCCCACGATAACCTGTTTCTGCATGGAAATGCTTCACATTTTGTAACTGCTTGTTAACTACATGTGTTACTCAACTGCATCCTCCTGAGGAGAGGGATTGTGTTTTGCTTATTCAGTTTCTAACAATGCCTAGTATATAGTAAGAATTGATTAATAGTCTGTTGAATGACTAGCTTGAGGAATGAGTGCAGATTTAGCTATTTTAATTGGCTTTTCAGAGCAATGTCCTCTTTTAGCTCCTTTGATACTTGGAGCATTAAACATAGAATTGAAAATTCTGGATCCAGTCCCAGTTCCTTGACTATCTGTGAGTCTTAAATATAGTGAAGCACATATCTAGTTAACTTAACTAGCTAAGTGGTAGAGCCAGGATCTGACCCCTTTAAGAATTACTTAGTCCATATTTAACTTTTATATAGATGTATGTTGTCAAATGGCATAATAACAGTTGCTCTACTACACAGGACAGTTAGGGCTAATAATAGAATATATACATATACACACACAGGCATATATATGTATGTACACACACATATATACATATATGTACACACATATATACACATATACATGTTAAAATTAAAAGCATTAAGATGTCTGAAATCTTTATTGTAATTTGGAAAAATTCAAGAAGATTAACAGTTAAAATGATTTAATGTAGATAAATTTAAAATTATTATGAAAGAAATTTTCCACTGAGTACTGAATTAAGAAAATCTGGGACACGTACTAGGAGCTCATCATATATATATATATATATATATATATATATATGTGTGTGTGTGTGTGTGTGTGTGTGTGTGTGTGTGTATATATATGTATATAATATATATAATATATATATGTATATATACACATATATATGTACATATATACACACTATATATATATGTATATACATACACACACACATTAGTGTGAATATAAATCCCAAATGATGAGATTATTTTTCACCTCCAATACTAAAAGACTGTTTATAATTCAAACATGGGATGGGAAATACAATACACAATAGGCAGTTTAAAGCAATTCATTATTTTTCTAAATGCCATATAGTTTATTTTATTCTACTCCTCTGAATCTACATTTTAAGTGATCTGAATCCACACTGGAATGCATCAATCTTTATGTATTTGTGACATCATTGCCTTTGCCAGGAAACTATGCAAAAACTTTTCTATCACGGTGATTAAATACTCATATTTCCTTATCTACAAAGGGAAATATTTGAAATCTTAGAGAACTGTAGCTGTATAATGATATGGCATTTAACAGTTTTTTTCCTAATTCAATCCAAAGGATAGAGATGGATAGGGTAATCAGGTATTATTATTTCAAGGAACACTTGAAATGCACAGGGTTAATTTTTTATGTTAGATTGAATCTGTGAGCAGAGTCCCTTGTGTTATCAAGTCAAATCACCTAAACCTGAGTATGTCAATTAAACATATTTCCCATGGTGCCATTCAGAATACAGCATTTAAAAACCTGCAATAAATAGCTAAAGTTTTAAAATAGCTCATTACATTAATCTGCAACCACATCATGTCTAAATTATGATGCTCAAAAATGTAGTAAAGAAGGTAGATGTTGTCCACGATACTCTGAACATATTTGATTCTTGTTCAATTCTTAAGATTAAAAACAATAATAACAATACAGCTAGTGAACTGGTTCTGGAAACATTTTCTGTAAATTCCAGCCAAAAGCTAACACAGCTCAAATGTCATTTGGCTTATCCCAGTCACTGTTCAAAGATATGAAGCAATTCAAAAACTACTTTTACTCAATATCTATATGAAGTTAGAAAAATTTATCTTGACATTGGCAAGAAAACATATCCATTCTTTATATATATCATTTTATTCTTTATTTCCTCTATTTCTATAGAGAGAAAGGTAGCTGTGTGTTTATGTGCACACACTCCATTGTAAACTTAAAAGCTCTTGTTATTATAAATTCACTTTCTAGTTAGACCTGTGGCAGGACTTAAAGCTATTCAGCTGTAACCTTTCTGGAGTTTGCGAAATATGCTATTTTATTTTCATAAACATTTTGTGTCTGGAGGCTGCTAGGAAATTTATGGACTGGTTATTTTCTGCTTCAGTACCAGTAAAGCACATTGCCATCATGCTCAAAAGCCAAAAGATGGTTTCAATAATGCTAAAAAGAAAAAAAATCCAACGTGAAATGGTATTTGTTTATTCATATATTAGCATATCATTGTCCAAAGTAGTATCATTTAAATTTTATATCTGCAGCCCATTTGAAAGGTTAATATGGTGCAAAAATGATGAAGCACATAACTGTAAAGGTATAAAAAGAAAATATTATGCAAACATTGCAATAAAAATATCATTTTTTAACAATAGTTGATAGTTTGTGCCTATGCATATAGACTGTCTTTAAGATGAAAAAAAAACTTTCTCATTTAAATCTACTAGGTAACTGTAGTCTTTAACAGTGAAAATACCATTTATCTCCCTCACCCCAAGCTAGTTTCTGTGTATAAGAAGTGTCAATTCTCTTTATGATTTTGACTGAAGTTTATCTAGTAGGATCAGAGAGATATACCCAAGTAATTCTTAAATACTACCTGGAAAAAATGTCTGAAATGTCAGTCAAAAGCTTTTTTCACAGATGGCTGATGTCATTTCAGAATAAATATGGGGACAGAAAAATCAGAAAGCACTTATTTTCAGAAAAGGGAGCAATGTACAATCAAGAACACCGCAGTTTTCTCAAATGCGTCTTTAGTACTCTAGAATTTATTGACTCTAGAATTTGTGACAACTCTGACATGCTGTCATTAACAACTAAGTGAATGCTGTCATTAACAACTGAGTGAAGAAAGCAAATGTGTTTTCCTCCCTGGTAAAATGAAAGGATTACATGCAAAGAAAAAAAAAAGCTGGTAACCTTACATTGATGTTTTTAGTGCTTTGGAAATACCCTAGAGAATTAGTTGGAAGAGTATAATTTTCTTCTTTCCAGTGCCTAGGACAGAGACTGATGGGATTAGATTATTTTGTCATGGTGTCAATTAAAACTGAAATAGTTGTGAGAATGCTGTTTCCTGGAAGGTAAAATATTTCAGGAATCATATTTAATATCCATATAGATTAATCAGCTGCTCAACAGCTGGCCAATAAATCCTATGCAGTAATATTTCTACTGGGTAGTTTTTCAATTCAACCATATTAGTTTTTATTTATTTCATAATTGTTTAGACAATATTTATATTCCTTCAGTCCCAACAATCACAAAAATAACAACGATGCATATACACACAATTCCGACTATAAAAAACACTTGACTTCACTTCCAATGACACTTGAACAATTGAGTATGGTCAAAAGTTTTATCTTAAAATCTCTAACTTAAAAAAAAAGGATGGGCTCAACAAATAGTGCTGGAACAACTAGACAACCCCATGCAAAAATAAATAAATAAATATATCTAGGCACAGACCTTATTCAAAATGAATCATATAGACCTAAATGTAAAAGGGAAACTATAATACTGATAGAAGATAATAACACACGAAAAAGTCTCAATAACACTGGGTATTGTGATGACTTTTTAGCTACAGTCCCAAAGGCACAATCTATAAGAGAAGGAATTGATAAGCTGGACTTCATTAAAATGAAAAACTTCTGCTCTGGAAAAGATACTTTCAAGAGAAGGAGAAGACAAGCCACAGACTGGAAGAAAATATTTGCAAAAAATACAGCTGATAAAGGACAACTATTCAAAATATACAAAGAACCCTTAAAACTCAATAGTAAGGCAAAATGAACTACCAGGCCACAAAAAGACATGGAGGAAACCCAACTATCTATCAGTAAGTGAAAGACACAAATCTGAAAAAGCTACGAATTGTGTAATTTCAACTATAAGATATTCTGGAAAATGGATACTCCTATATATTCCACTCAATTTTGCTGTGAAATTAAAACTTCTCTACAAAATGAAGTTTATTATTTAAAAGAATGATGATAACAAGACCAAGACAAGAAGGTTCATGAAGGTAATATTCTCTTCACCACTTTCAAAGAAATTATGGATATTGTACTAAAAATGTAAACCTTTATAAATTTAAACCTCATTAATAGATATTAAATGTTATTATTTCATAAAATAACTTCGTGGGCTTTAAAAATTAAATATTGAATATCTAACAAAGTAAATTTAAATAATTGAATCTAACGGTAATGAAAACAGATAATGGTAGAAATATATTTTATCTTTATTAAAAACTGCTGTGAAATGAAGCCAGACATTTAAAAGTACAGATTATAGAATTTTACTTATATGAAGTTTAAAAGCAGGAACCCCTGGTCAGCTCAGTCAAAAGTTAGGAGAGTGACTTCTGGTGGGGACGTAATGAAAAGCAGAGAACCCATGAGGGTTTTGAGGTGCCAGCTGAGGATCTGGGGGTTTGGTTTGGTGTTCTGGATTCTGTTTGGGGTGCTTTCAGTTTATGAAAATTCACTAAGCTGTAGATTTATTGCACTCTTCTGTATGTATTTTATAATTTCTCTAAAATAACAACAACAAGAAACGACAAGATCCGGGGAAAACTAGAGTTTTCTTAAGCAGGATTAAGTATGAATTGTACTTGACAAAATGTGTATTTTCATTTCTATTTGAATTACTTTTTTAAATAGGGCATATGACCTTTAACTAATTCTGTCATGCAGAATCCACTTATCTCTGTTCTGTGAGCATGGGCAACTGAATCAGCTGGGCATGGCTATAAGCTTTCTCTGGGTGAGTTGAGTGTGACCAAGGAGCACCAGTTTAACTCTGCAAAGTAAAGAGGGTCTCTTTCTTTCTTTCTAATTTAACTATAAGTTCTAGGGTACATGTGCAGAATGTGAAGGTTTGTTACATAGGTATACATGTGCCATTGTGGTTTGCTGCATCCATCACCCCATCATCTACATTAGGTATTTCTCCTAATGCTATCCCACCTCTAGCCCCCCACTCCCCAATATGTCCCAGTGTGTGAAGTTCCCCTCCCTGTGTCCATGTGTTTTCATTGTTCAACTTCCACTTATCAGTGAGAATATGTGCTATTTGGTTTTCTGTTCTTGTGTCAGTTTGCTGAGAATGATGGTTTCCAGATTCATGTGTGTCCCTGTAAAGGACATGAACTCATCCTTTTTTATGGCTGTACAGTATGCCATGGTGTATACGTGCCACATTTTTTTATCCAGTCTTTCATTGATGGGCATTCAGGTTGGTTCCAAGTCTTTGCTGTTGTTAATAATACCATAATAAACATATGTGTGCAGGTGTCTTTATAATAGAATGATTTGTAATCCTTGGGTATATACCCAATAATGGGATTGCTGGGTCAAATGATATTTCTATTTCTAGATCCTTGAGGAATCACCACATTGTCTTCCACAATGGTTAAACTAATTCACACTTTCACCAACAGTGTTAAAGCATTCCTATTTTTCCACATCCTCTCCAGCATCTGTTGTTTACTGATTTTTTAATGATTGCCATTCTAACTGGCATGAGATGGTTGGTATCTTATTGTGGTTTTGATTTGCATTTCTCTAATGACCAGTCTCTTTCACAGGCAACAACTAAGTTTCTAAAGAGACCCTTATCCTAGGATGTGAATTGTATTCTAGTATACATTTTTTGACCTTTTCAAGCAACAGCTTCCACTTGCTCATCTATCCTGTCCTTTTACTTGAGGTGAGATCTACTCATAGAGGTTTTATGTCCTCTTATTCCCATATCTTACCCTAAGGTTCTAATAAGAAATCAAGGGTTCAGGAGGTGACTGCAAGAGAAAAAAGAAAGGGCAAACTCACAAGCCTAACCCTTTTAAGATTAATAATACCTTGAAGAAATAAGAAATTAATTTCAGACAACACAATATTACTGATTATGGGAGATTTACCAGTTGCTTCGTAATCTAAGATGTGTAAGGGAATTTGCGTGGAAGGGCATATATTTGGGGGGTTTATGTATGTATGTTTGAAATTTAGTAAATATATACTGAGGGTTAATTCTTGTCAGGAGCAGAAAAAAATAATAGTTACCATTTATTGCACATTTACACCGTCCCAGGCATTGTGTTAAGTTCTTAAGTATGAATAATCCCATTAAATGCTCACAATAATGCTATGAGGTAGGTATTATTATTATTTCCATGCAAAGATGAGGCCATAAAGACTTATAAAATATAAATAATTTATCCAAGATCTTACAACATAAGTGGAGAGTTAGGACATGAGCTCGTATCTGTCTCTCAAAAGTTCACAATCCTAGCCACTAGCCACTCTCTCAGCTACTGAATGACCACAAGAGCAAACAGAGCAATACTGGGAAGAAGGAAGACAAGAGGAGAGTAAAAGCAATCCCATTACTGGGTATATATCCAAAGGATTACAAATCGTTATACTATAAGGACACGTGTACACGAATGTTCATTGCAGCACTGTTTACAATAGCAAAGACCTGGAACCAACCCAAATGCCCATCGACGATAGACTGGATAGGGAAAATGTGGCACATATACACCATGGAATATTATGCAGCCATCAAAAACGATGAGTTTGGGTCATTTGTAGGGACATGGATGAATCTGGAAACCATCATTCTCAGCAAACTGACAGAAGAGCAGAAGATCAAACACCGCATGTTCTCACTCATAGGCGGGTGTTGAACAATGAGAACACATGGACACAGGGAGGGGAGCACTACACACTGGGGACAGTTGGGGGGAAATAGGGGAGGGACGGTGGGGGGTGGTAAGCTGGGGAGAGATAGCAAGGGGAGAAATGCCAGATGTAGGTGATGGGGAGGAAGGCAGCAAATCACACTGCCACGTGTGTTACTATGCAACAATTTTGCATGTTCTTCACATGTACCCCAAATCCTAAAATGCAATAAAATCAATGGGGAAAAAAAAAAAGTATTTTACAGTATAAAGGAAGATGAAGTAAAGAAAATAAGTGAGAGATGGAAGGGAGAAAAAATACAAATGGCATAGTTTGGGCACATAATAGACATTTAAGAAATGTTTGCTAAATAAATGTGTGTGGCATATGCACATAAATAACATAAATATACACTTTTTAAAAATTAAAGTTGAGTAATTGTTCACTTAGCTATAGACGAGGTGTTTATATGAATTAAAAGTTATTCTATAATCATTTTAAAATACATCCAAAAGACTGGGAAAATCAAAATATCAAAAGTATAATAATTAGGCACCAGAATTTAAAGGAATTTTCTCATTCATGTCCCTCACTTTCTTTCTCTCTTTCTTTTTTTTTTTTTTTTTTGAGATGGAGTCTCTGTCTGTCACCCAGGCTGGAGTGCAGTGGCATGATCCCGCCTCCTCACTGCAACCTTCACCTCCCAGGTTCAAGTGATTCTCTGGCCTCAGCCTCCCTAGCAGCTGGGATTACAGGTACACACCACTACACATGGCTAATTTTTGTATTTTTAGTAAAGATGTGGCTTCATCGTGTTGGCCAGGCTGGTCTCAAACTCCTGACTTCAAGTGATCCACCTGCCTTGGCCCTCCAAAGAGCTGCGATTACAAGCATGAGCCACAGCGCCCAGCCCCTATCACTCACTTTCAAATTAATTTTGTGTTTAAACCTTAATGTAATTATAAAAGTTAACAGCTTTAAAGAATAAAATAATCAAGTCTCCATTAAAATTTTTGGGTAGATTATTTCTAAAGCTAAATACTGCTAAGAAAATAATCATCCCTAATAATATGGGTACAATTCCATTAAATGTGTTCCATCATTTAAAAAAAGTAATATATAATTTTGAAGAAACAAGAAGAAATGATGAGAGAATGAACTCCATCTGGTTCATTCCAGATTCATTAGATGCCCATCCAGCAGTAAAGTACTTTCCTATTTACCTTAAAAATGTCATAAAAACATTCACATTTCTGTTCCTATATGCAAGGACCTGGCACTGCTGAAAAACCCTGTTGGTTGGTGCTGTGTCAGAAGGATCCTTTCCAACTCCCGCCTTGTTCTCACTTCCAAAAGTGATCCTTATATGTAGTAGTACTTTTTAAGTCCACATCTTTCTAAAGATTCTCAAGTCCTTAGTCCCAACCCACTCATCTCATCCTTTTTGTAAGACGACCCAAGCAGGCCATTAAATCTCTATGGATAAAATATTCTCCATATACTGTACAGTTTATATCTTTTTAAGTATTATCACTTAAAAAGCAATAGATATACTATATATATATAGTATATATATATATATATATACTATATATATAGTATATATATATATATATATACTATATATATATATTTTTTTCTTATCACCTATTTTATAAATGAGGAAACAAAAATGTATAGAGGTTTTATTACTTGGCCAAGATTACAAGGTATCGAATGTTGCAAAGCTAGATTCAAACTGAGTATAAAGCTTGTGTTTCTAATTGCCAGGAAAAAATACAAACTATTAGACATAAACTCCTTCAGAAACTTTTCCCACCACCTCAAATCCTCTCTGTTTCTACATCTGTTTTCTCATTCTTCATTCAAGGCTCATTACTGCATCCCAGTTTAGACCTAGGGTCAGCCCTCAATTATTGAGCCTATAGTACTCCACCTCTCTCTGTGATTTGTTTATCATTCATCCTGCTTTTTTAAGAATGTGATGAAGAAGACCAGGAATTACAAAAGTAAAGAATGAGTAAAAGAAGCCCAATTCAGTGGATGAAGTAGGACTCTAGGAAGAGCTAGACTAAATCTACTGATTTGCTTCAAGCTTTTCTTCAATGCTGGCTCAATCTTGGCCCACATGTAAGTCCTTATATTTTAAGAGAGAAATGAGAGATTAATAAACCTTGTCCTTCAGGACTATAAAATAAATTAGGCTTTAAAAACCCCACAGTTTAACACCTTCCTGAGTTAGAACACAGAGGCAAGTAAAACTATACTGCTAAATTTCATGATGATTTAATGGGTAAGATTAATACTTTAAAACTAGCTTGATGTTTCGTTAATCAGGAACAAAAAAAAATTACTTAATTTTGAATCAATCTATTTCTAGAAATGTTTGTAAATTTTTTTAAAGTGAATGAAATATACAGTAATATAGATTATATAGTGATAAGTAGAATCTTCAAGAATTGTATAATATACTTCCAAATTACTAATAATTTCCTCAATTGTATTTCTAGTGAGGCAATTATCAAAAATGATATTATTTTAGATCAACAGATAATCAATTAATCACATTTGACTTTGCTTTATTTACTAGACAAGTAAATTTAATCATATAGGAATTATGCACCCTAACTTCAAGATATAACGTTTTATGTCAATTTTTCCATATGAGTTTCTGTCTCATTTTCTACTTATAAAAGTAGATGAAACAAAGTAGTGTCAAGTTGATTACATCAATAATATATATATTAAAATACTGAATTATCTCTAGTAATGAGGTTGTCACAAACAGTTACAAAGAGAGATCATTTGGGGAAGTTAAGATACTTCTTTGATTTCTAGTCAAAACACACTACCTAGAACAAGTCATCATTCAAATAATTCTGTATCTCCTTCCTCTGTCTTTGACTTCTTTTCAATTCACATGCATCTTTACTTTCCTATTTTACATATTATTTTCTCATTGTGACTACTAGAACTATCTCTTAATATACCATCCCTGCCTTTAATTTGCTTCACTTTTCAAATTGCTGCCATAGTTATTTTTCTAAAATACTTACCCTAGCACTTCCCTGTCCTGCTCAAAAAGCCCCATTCCTTTTTCCTTGCTGTGTCAATTTCAAAGCCAAAGTTGGCAGAGGTTTCTAACCAGGCCCAAACTCATCTTACAGCCTCATCACCTGACTGCCCCCACAACCAAGAATGTAACTGTGTTACATTCTTCCACAGTGGATGTTCAACTTTCTTAAAATGTGGATGCTCTTCCCTGTCTTCAAACTATTATTAAATTGCTTTCTCTGTCATGAACACATTTTCTACATCTTGTCTACCAGCAGAAATGTCACTTTCAATTTGTAATTTAAACTAGACGTCACTTGCTCTCTGTGTTATAATCTTTAAGCTTCCCTTATGTAGTTTCTCAATCTCAACTTTATGTTGTGTTTGTAAATGCTCTTGCCTCTATCATACCACTTATCAAATTAAATTACTCTAACAGTTTTCTGTACCTCCACTGTTAAGCTATGAAATTTGACAACTCACAGAACCACATTTTATTAATCTGTGTATTCTTGCTTCTAAAAGGCATGGCACTCTTGTGTAAAAATTAGTTACCTTATAAGAGTCTCAATAAAATATATGTAAAATAAATAAAAGATTTATGAAAAATAAACATTAATATAAACAACTAAAGAAAGACAATAAGAACACTGATAGGCATCTGCTTTTTTTCTTGTAAAGAGCACCTTTGTCTTTAAAAGAATATGTAGAGAATTCAGAGCTGGAAGAGACCTCAAATGTTAGATCATTTCAGTATAATCTTTCCATTTAAAAGATGAAGCTGAGAAGCTTGGGTAGGGCTTACAATACAGAAAAGTGGAAGAACTAGGAAAAAGAACCTAGGATCCCAAATGTCATAGTCAACACCATTATATACTATTATGCTACTATACAATATATTGTTGGTGTGTTTTAGTTAAAAACAAAGTGAAATTCTGATTTCAATTTATTTTTTAAATTATATTTACAGTAGTAAATATAATTATTTTTAATAATTTTCTGAGAATACATTTCTAGAAATAAGAAAATGAGAATTTGATATGTATCAAGCAAATGGTCTCCAGAAAAACAATGCCAATTGGTTAGGTGTGGTGGCTCATGCCTGTAATACCAGCATTTTGGGAGGCTAAGGCAGGCAGATCATGAGGTCAGAAGTTCGAGATCAGCCTGATCAACATGGTGAAATCCTGTCCCTACTAAAAATAAAAATTAGCCAGGTGTGGTGGTGTGCACCTGTAATCCCAGTTACTTAGGCAGCTGAGGCAGGAGACTCACTTGAACCTGGGAGGTGGAGGTTGCAGTGAGCTGAGATTATGCCACTGCACTCCAGCCTGGGTGACAAAGTGAGACTCCATATCAAAAAAAAAGGGAAAATAGTCTCTCATCATTGATGAACTGGCCTTTCTTTGATTATATGTGAGAGCTAACTTTTTTTCAAATTTACAAGCTTTGTCAATTGGTCTCTTAGAGATTGCATAGTTTATATTAATCCATATGGCTCTTTTTTTTTTTCCTATTTATTTTATTGCATTTTAGGTTATATGGCTCTTTTAATATTTAAGATATTAATGTTTTGATACAATCACCCCAATGAATCCCATTAATTTCTGTTTTAAAATTATGTTCATAATTTTTAATATCCAAATATTATACTTTTAAATAATCAAACATGATCTTTTTATAATAATTTCTTTTACTGATTTTAAACTTTCCCATTCAAATCAAATAAACCTTCTCCCACATTTTATTTTCTTTATTCTTTTGCTTCTTTTCACATAATTCTAAAATAAATTTCAAATGGATAATACTTTCTTATGTGGAAAAATCATCTCAGCTGAATCTATTGTAAACTGGTAATCAATATAATGATATTTCTCACTGCAGCCTAAAACCACCATTATCGTATGATAAATTCATATATATATAGATACATATACAATTGTAAATTTATTTACTTATTTATCACTATATGTTTCTGACTATTTCTATTTGGTTTCATCTATCACATGTCTATTTTGGTACTAGTTTCATACTGGATTGATTATTGTAGCTTAATGTTATGCTTAAATGTTAAATGTTTGGTAGGAATATTTTTCCTCAAAATCACTCTAGTTATTTTAGCTCATTTACTCTCACAATTAAAATTTAAAATACTATTAAAATTCCAGAAAATACTGCCTAGTTATTTCACTGGAATTATAATATGAATGAATAGAGATTTATTCAAAAAGAACAAATGATTTTCCTACACTTAGGTCTTCTGTCCATAAACAAGAAATGTCGCTCTGGTTTTTAAAATATATTGTATGTCTCTCAGTAAAGATGTCTTCAAATAGGTTCAGTTTATTCCAAGATATTTTAAATAATTTTTTCAAAAGAAAACAAGAGTTTCAGTTCCCATGTGTTCATCAATGATTTCTTAATACTATGTAGAAGTCTTAATGTTCTAATATTAATGTCATATTTTATCTTTCTAAAATAAGTACTGTCTTGAGATCAAATAATTTGAAAATTATCATGAAATGATTTTCCCTTGTAGTAATAATTTTTGTTTCATGTTTTTGCATTGGTTAAAATTGATAGATATTAATAATAGTGATAATAGGTTTAATTCACCTCTTTAATAAGAATTACTATAAATATATAATCAGTTATAGACTGAGAAAGATGTGCTTTATCATGTTAAATATTTGTTCAATTTCTAGTTTGTTTTTTATTTGTAACATAAATTAGGCTAATATTTTTAGCATATGGCTTTACACAATCTTATGAAATGTTTATTTTTGTCTTATTTGACCTATTAGCATGATTATAGTGTATTTTCTAACGTTAAACTATAATTATTCCTTTCAGATAGCTTAAAGGTATTTTATGCTAAAAAATTTTCTTCAAAATCAGACTATATTGTTCAAAGACACTCAAAATTGTATACTTGGAAACTGAATTGACTCTGAAATCAGTAAAGTTTTTAAGAAAAGAAGATGCTAATCATTCTCTGTACTGGTCTCTACAATCTAACAAATGTTTCCATATTATTCTTGGAATATTAAGCACTGAAATATTTAGATCACAATTTACTGCTGAGTTTAAGGAAGCTGCTTTCTTCCTTTTGGTGTCAGATAATTCAACCCCAAAAAAGGTTTGCATTACATAATTCCAAAGTTGACACTTCTCTCCAATTATCACAGGTTCTACCTGATTCCTGTCTCTCTCAAACTAACAAAAACTCATCCACCTGAAGAAGCAATGAAATTCAGATACATAGGAATGACCACTGTCTCAGGTTTCCACCTCCCTGCTTAAGCTTTCCCCGTAAGGTACTTATAGAAACTTTCTAAATGTCCTCTTTATCTATAGGGGGTGGTCCATGACAACCAAGTTTGTATTACTTCCTCCTGTACACTGATAATCTGGAACAGATCTAACTACAACCTAAGTTTGGCTAATGAGATTCAAGCTTCCAAGAAGTTGAAATTGAGACTTTAAAGTATGTTAGTTTTAACAGGTGCCTTAAACAAAGAATAGCTAAACCCTAGAAACGTAGACCTTCTGCTACGCTGTGAACCCAGAAGAGGAGAAAATCAGTATAAAGAGAAACAGATAAAGCAGAAGACAGACAGACAGAGATGCTTGTTTTTATTTCTTAGGACCAGTTCTTTCTTTGGACTCATTTCTATTCTGCTATGGGGTTTCCTGATGCACCTTCACAAATTCTTCATTTTAGCTTAATTAAGCAAGTTTTAGTTGGTTTATCAAGTTGGTTGATTACATACAATCAATCAATTTCGATTAATATGCCACTGTTCTTGACCTGCCCTGACATGAGTTCAACTACAGGGCAAAGGAGTGCGGAGATAGCTCTGAAATTCTATTCAACACTTTCTCTATGACAAATACAGTTCTCATAGCAACAGAAAAATCTTTTATTCTATACAAGATGTACAGAATTAATATTTTATTGCCTATAGGCCAGTCTGGAGTAAGAAACTGACAAGTTTCTAACATACCTGAACTCATTTCCCTTATAGTTTTTGATAGATCTTAAGGTTTAAAAATTACAGAAATAACATTTTGTTCACATAGCAGCAATAAAAGTAACCCTAAAAGGAAAGTCTTTGTTTCCCTCTGGCTTCCCAAGTAGATAGAAGATGTTAAGAAAACTTGTAAGGGAAACATGAGTAATTCTGGATACACTATGATTCAGAATGTGCTTAAAATACAGATGCAGAAGATGGTTCAGGTACATTTTTTCAGTGATTTAAAAAAATCAGTTTCAGTGATTACATTCAATTAAACCACCATTGTAGCTTATGTCTTTGATGCCAATTAGTATTCTACAGTTCAGCAGTTTGACTGAATATTCCAGCTTTAGTTAGGCATTTTTCATGAAATGATTCTGGCCTGAAATACTAGTTGTTTGTCACTCTAAATTTTAATATATTCTTTGCTTTGTCAATTAAATGATACACTGGAAGAAGCACAATCTCTTAAATCACATATCTTTAAATCATTGCTTAAGTAGGCATACCACACACCTGGTTACAATGTGAGCAGGTTACATTTTAACAAACAACTCTCCTGAATTTGGTACCAATGGTCTGATGAGAATCCAGGGCTCTGGCTGCCTCACTCCCTGCTCTTATAAACTGGAAGCAAAATCTTCCTCCACACCAATAACATGGTTTTACTATCTCAAACTAAAAAGGAACATAAAAATAAATGTGTCCTGATACCTAATTATGTCAAAAAGAACGAATTTAACAATTTTATCTACACAAAAATTACATTTTGAATACCAACTATTCCATTTTAAATGGGCATTACTAAGTAATTCCATTGAATGGGTCAATTTTTTAAATTACTTGAGAGTACATTTTATAGCTCACTAATCTTGGCAGAAAATCTAGAAGGCCACAATATACCAACTTGGCAGTTGCCTTATAAAGCTCATTCTTTGACAACTGACAATAGCTATGCTAAAAACCTTCTAATACACAATATTTTTTGTTGTCATGTATAGTAAGCAGCTTTGGTTCTAGTCCAGCACATCTGGGTTCTTCAGAAAATTAAAAATTGTTTCTGAACAAACCTTGTTTAGGCCAATGGCCTCCTGGCACTTTTGGTGTTAGGGAGGCGGGTCCACTGTCCCACCAGGTGAGAACGCTGGCTATCACCAACATAACTAACTCAATGGATTCCAATTAACAACATAACATGGCTTTTTTAAGGTTCCTAACAACTAAAACAAGCTCCAAAAGTCTACTTCTAGCTGCTGTTAAATCCCTGTGAAGAGGAAGGATATGTATGTAAGTCTGCAGATTGTATGTGTGCCTCCTAGAGTCACTGGGATTCTTCAAGGTGCTTCCAAGACCAGTAAGCAAGACTAGGGAAGTGGACTTGCCAGGGCTATGCCAACCCCTTCAAGCCAACAGTTCTTATTTTTAACAGATTGAAATGTTAGATTTCTAAGTAGGATATTTTTGAACGTAGAATCTTAAAACTAGAGTATAAGGGAGATGCTCTTCATTTATCTTCAGAGTATGGTACATCCCCGTATCATCAGGGCTCAAAAGAGTCATAAATCTAAATCAAGGATAATTATCTTCCTGCTCCTTGAAAACATCTTTAATGAAATATACTTTCAGTGTTATAAGAGTTACATTTATTAGCTTTGATTGTGGGTACATATGCAAAACAGCCAGAGAAGACTTCAGCTTTTGCTTTAAAATTTTGTTAAGTAACATTGCTCATTTGGCTGTCAAAGTCCCATATGACACCTTTCTTTTGGAAATTATTTTCAAGAAAATCGATTCTCTCTTAAAAAATAGGTAGGCTTGCTTCTATCATATAATGAAAATTATAAACCACATTGCCAGTCCCTTTATACTTTGCTTAAGAAGCTCAAAAGTTAATGATTTCATTCTTTATTCTGATTACCGTATGTGTTTCTTCCTCCTTTAGTAGTTTTGATGGTGTACTTCTATTTGAACAGCCCTATGTGTCATTTTTATGATAAGCAGTATGAACATTAATAGATAAGTCAATAATAAAATTAAAAAGTGATGTGATTAAAATCCTGGAAATTACTGAAAATCAACAGAATTATGTATTCTATGATCATTAGTTTATCTTCAGGTCTCTTATCCTGTATTATCAGCTACTGGAATACAACCGAGTCTCAAGCTCAGCAAAATCAATCCAAAGAGCTCAAAGATTCTCTTTTAAGTTCATACACTGAAATTTATTTATTTTCCATAACCCTCATCTGGGACATACGTATCCTTATCAGACACAGTTCTATTATGCTTCAATAGGTTCTTGTTGCTTTCAAGATGAAGAACAAATCTTAATAATGGTCTACAAGACCTCATCATGGTCTACATGGCCCTGCCTACTGCTTTACCCTTATTCTCAGATACCTACTCCCTTCAGATTTCATCAGTTCCTAAATCCCTACATTAGGGAAATTTCCACTATTATAAACTCTAAATGCAGAGTATCTCCCTTGTCAGCACTCAATGCTGACAAAGGTTATATAATTATATTTCTGTGTGCTTATTTGATTAATACCTAAGCTCTCCAGGAAACTCTAAATGCCATGAATGTTTTGTCTAGTTTCCTCAGTAATGTATCATCAGCACGTGTCCTAAAACAAGCACAGCAACAGCATCAGCAACACTTTGATAATGCTAAAAAAAAAAAAAACCCTATATAAAGTGGACAGAACTCAAAGATCATTGGAGTCTAGAGGCAAATCTTCCAAATAGCCATTACGTTAAGACATTCTTTAACAGTCTTTAATAGTATCATTATATTACAGTATGGTATAACAATTGAAGTGATCAAGGAAGGGTTAGTTTTGATCTATGGTTAAGATAAAAGATAAATTAGTAATTCATCTTTAAATTGCTTTATCTTTAGTGCTTCTTTAAAAGACTTCCCTGTCTTCTGGAGGGGAGCTTCAGTTCTATGGAAACTTCACTCATCTGCGTTATTCTTCCCACCTCTTAACCAATAATATTAGATAAAGGAAGGGTTCCCCAACCTTAAGTTATGGTAAACAACCTTGTATTGCAACATTCCTCCTTTGCTCAATTTCATAATTGCATGGAATTTCATGAAAAAATTTTTTAAGCTCCAGTTAGCGTTCATATTCCCAATAAAAAGATTCATGTTATGCAATGTTTTACAAATATTCTGCCACAGACAAGGATACTCTGTTTTGAATTTAAACCAAATTATGTCTTAGCTTGTCTTTAAAGGCAAAATGCAAAAAAGGAAAAAAGAAGAAGTTTCCACTTGAATTCTAAATTGAAGATGACCTTGTGCTTTTCTGAGAAACACTGGCAGCTGAGGTCACTGGAATGTGTTATGATTGACAGTGCAGTGCTGTGCGTGGCTCGAAGCCATGTCCATTGTGTGGATTACAGCCAAGCCAAAAGAATTAGACAGCTCTAAGCATTCTATCATTTCATTTGAAAATAATGGTCAAAGTCATGGGCAACAATCTTTGCAACTTTCATGAAAGAATAGCAGCATTCAATAATTCCATCACTCCAGACAGGCCGTTGGGCTATTCTCAATCAAAATACTACGAATCAAGTATATTCTGTATCAGTTTCTTGTGACAGTCACAGAAACATTGCTGCTTTTACAGTATAAAAATCCCATCTACATTAGGCCACTTTGCTTTCTTTGCATCCCTTTGCTTCCAAATGACTGAGTAGTTGAGAAAAATACAAGGAAATGGAAGACACGGAAACTTAATATTCTTTAAGTATAAATACATAGCAACTCCAAATCATCCATTTTGTTCAAGTCAACTTACTGTTTTAAAAGCTTAAAATCAGTTTCAAAACAAAATGTCTACAATCTCTTCTCTAATAATGGCATGAACTAAATATTTTCAAAGAAACCTAATCTATTATTAATGGTCTCAAATAAGTCTTTTAAGTTATCTCTCCGATAATGATATTTAAGTAGAATATTTTGATTGATAGAAGCTTATTTTAAACTTTTGCTTCCTTCACACATAGATTAATGGTAGCATAAAAATATGTTTGAGATGTAAAAGCAGGTGGAAAAACTCACACTTCTGATCAAAGAGAGAACTGCTTCTAATCCTGTGTTTTCCACTCTGCCTGGGTATCTTCTATATTTAGGAGGAAAAACACACCCTGTCACTTTTAAAGTATTTAGAAACACACACGCACACACACACACATGTTGTGACTTACCATTAAAATTTACAGCCCGAATATAACCAAGTAGCTCTTTCCCATCAATGGTACTCATTCGTGGACAAAGGCCAATGTATCCAGGGCAGAGATCTTTGTGCATATTGTGCAGGGCATAAGCCATGGAATATACTGCATCAATTACAAATTGGACCTTTCCTTCCTGTTCATAAGATGAATCCCGAGCAATTCGCTCCAGCCCTGCAAAAAAAAAAAAATTTTAAAGAAACCATCAGTTGACATTAGATTCCAATAAAAGATGGCATTAGAGCTAAGATTTCCATCATTTGAGGAACACTTAATGAGACTCAACTATTTTATTTCACTTCTGATTAATTCTATAGTTACTGAGTCAGGTTTTTAAGCTGGATATTGAGTTTATTTGGAAAGAGTAAAACTATTTCATTAGCAACAAAAAGAAAGAAAGTAAGTAAAAGAAGTATGGTTTCATTATCTTTATTTCCACCTTATTGAATCCTATTATAGTGTACATTCTAGTAATTACATAACATTTTGGTAGTGGCTTGATCTTTTAAGTAAAATGTGTAATATATCATTCTGGCCATCTATCTCAACTCTAGGAGTGTCAATTAATTAGTGGCCCAAAGTAAGAACTTTTGCCACTCCCCAAATCAGCTCTAGTTTTGAATGTACTCTATTTGGGAGTGTTTTTCTAACTATTTTATGACAATACTCCCTTAAGTGACCGTGGTTATCTTTATAATAATCATTCAATTTGTTTTCTTTTTGAACTCAATTTTCTATTTAGAGTTTCTATTAAAAACATGCAGATACCTCAAAATGCATGTCACTCAGAATAAACGTACCTGTGTTTGGGCATTTTTAGGGCTGATAATTGGCAGTGGAGATTACCTTTAGGTTGGTGTTTATAATTTAATATGGAATAGTAATATATTTTAAATGGAATATAAATGAGAGATCAACTATGATACAAGATTCTCATTTTGAAAACGAGGAAACCAAGACTCATGGAGATTATTACCACATGGGGTACACAAGGCAGATTTGGGAAGCATTTGCATGTCTCAGACTTTAAGTCCAATATTCTCTCAATCCCCAGAAAAATGTGGTAGATGGCAAGAATGTTGGGCATGCAAGAAAAAATTATGGAAGGGACATAATGAGTTATTAAGGGAGGAAAAAATGATCTATCACTTCTACATCCCTCACCAACCCTACACAACTGGTAACACTTAGAACAAAAGCAAGCATTTTAAACTTTCCATGAATGTTACTAACCTTGAATAAGCTGTATTTAAATTCAACAAATATTTGTTTTCTTAACACCAATGCATATAACCTATACACTTACAGAGTTGAATTTAAATGGTTTATATTTGGATATTTGCACTCTGAAAAACCAGTGGTTTTTTCCTAAACAAAAATAGTGGTCAGTTTATTTTTATTCATCCAATTATTGTTTTTGTTTTTCATCTGGTCTTAATCACTTGTGACACTGTGTTCTTTTAGATGATCTTGGTTGTTATTCTGGTCTCTCTGGTCTGTCATGAGGCTGAATTCAGTTCCTCCCTGTTTGACATGGCTTTTCTGATTTTCTCATGTCTGAACTGTTTATTCTCCAAGGCTGAGCTTCTTTATCCCCAACCTTAGAATCTGCTTATCATCAATTTTGTCAACTACTAAAATTTTTACAGCTAGAATTATAAACTGGACTACAAAAGGTTGGCTATAGAGTACAAAACATTAGATCAATTTATAGTAATCAGTTTAGTTCATTTTGGAAGTTAGTTTTTTAGAAAATTAGTTTTCTAAACCTTTCTTGCCATCTAACTGCTAGTCCCACATTTCCAAAGACCTGCTATATCTCTACAGAGTCTGCTGCTTCCATGTCAAACAATATGCGGAAAACAAGGCTAACTCTGTAGGGGATTCCCTGAAATATCCTACTGAAAGTTTTGCAGGTTTCCAAGCACAGAGACAGGGAAGACTACTTCTCAAAAGGTATATTGTCTCCTTCAACCTACCTGAGCTGCATGATCTAAGCTAAGATTCGCAAGACATGAGGACAATGTTCTCTTCCTATCTTTAGGTTATACTTTTGTCTCCTGAGTCTTAGGACAACACTGCTCATTCCCAGAATCTCTAATCAAGCTTCCTGTGAAAACAACCCTTTCCACATCTGCCTAAAATTTCTCTCCCATGGTTTTAACCACAAAGTAGAGCATTCATAAATAAATATTGAAGGGTGGCTACAGCAACCAAATAGATGCTGTTATTTCCTTGTAGATTCCTTTCTGGTGACTATCCACTCTTTTTAGTCCAGGACTGAGGAGTTTCTTAGGACCTAGGACCAAAACCTGAAGAGCCCTGGGGAAACCAGGATGGTTGCTTATGAAGAAAAAGGCAAGTGATGAGGAAATTTCAGATAGAAGTGAATAATGACTTTTAGGATCAGTCCCTAGTTCTGGATAGATATCCCTGTGTTTTGCATCACTGAACTTGGTAACACAAAATGAAGACAAGAGGTTCAGAGCGGTTGTTTCCATGCTTGGTTCTCTCCTTAAGTACAGATCTCTCAGCACCATCCCAGACTTGCTGGGTCAGAATCTCCCTACCTGGGACATAAAGGATCTGTCATTTCCACAACTCCCACAGAAATTCTGGTGCAACCAGCCAAGTCTGGTTTCCAAAAGAGCCAGCTTTTGGAAAATCCTGCTCTTGCATAGATCAATCCTCAAAAATACCACTATAGCTATATATGCCATTGAAGTATGAAAATAAAAATAATTCTTTCATGATATGCACAACCAGAAGAAAATCTAATCAAATTCTTTCCCTTTTCTCACTAGATGAAGAGTCAAAGAACACAATTTCCAATATTTATGTATTTCAAAGCTTCCATCACATCCTTAGACACACAGGAAGGCCTGGAGCTGATGACAAGAGTAGAAGCCAGAAAGACACAAAAGTTCTGTAAATAAGAAAGTGTAAGGAACTGAATGTCTTCCTCCTGAGAGGGTGGAAACAGAAAACAGAAAATGGTAGGAAGAAAAAGATACAGAGAGGAGAGAAAGGAAGATGTAGCAACAGAGAGAAAGGCTTGAGCCCAAGGTAAAATAATGGCAGAGGGAAATCTAACATTCCAGGTTGTTTGCATTGCTGCTCTATAAATCCCTGTGCTGCAGACATACACACACACACACACACACCCCTCACACACTTCTTCTGTAAATATTATTGGTTTTTAATCTAATTTTGTTGGCTTTAAAGAAAAGGGAGGATTTCCATGTTTCTATTGCTGCAGGGTGAAGGGTGCACAGTGGGCACAGAACCAGCAGAAAATGCCTAAGCCAAATGGCTTCAAATGAAGCAATGAACACAAGAGCATTAAGGAATTTGGAAAGTTTTTACAACCCATGGAATTCATGTAACAGCTACACATGTATGTATGTTTTATTGTTTTAAACTTACTCTATTCTAAAATAATCTTGATTTAATATAATGTCATTTTATTTTAATGCCAGTGCAACTTCAATTTACATTATCATTTTATTTTATTTTTTACATAATTTTATTTGAATGCCAATGCAACCTCTCTGTCGATCTATAAACATACTCCTCAGCGTTCAATAATTGGATTCATTTATATACAACATTTCCTGATAAAGTATAATTGACATGTTCCAATTTAATAGATATATTCTTTCTCAGCATTTCTTAAAGAATCAACAGCCTGATGTGGTGACTCCTCGCTGTAATCCCAACATTTTGAAATGCTGGGGTAGAAGGATCGCTTGATGCCAGGAGTTCAAGACCAGCCTGGGAAGCATAGTGAGACCCTGTCCCTACCAAAAAATAAAAAAATTCAACTTTATATGTAATAGGTTTAAATACACAAACAAATACACATCATCTTATTAAAGAAAAATATTTAAATTTTCATTATTCAAACTATTCATTTTCTTTTCTAGTTATAAACTCCAATTATTTTGACTGTTGATTAAATATATTCAACTTTGTACATGTTTATTTTCTTTTAAAGTGAAAGTTCAGAAGTCTGTCTAGTAACTGGTGCCACATGTGAATCAATGAACACTGTAAGACTCTTCCTGTAAATCAATGTAAGCACATGGTGACAAACTGAAAGACTGAACACTATTACCATTTCTGAAAAAGTTAATCATTTGATTTCTTTTCAGGCTGTTTAGACAACATATTTTTCAGTTCTTTAACACTTCAACCTCATGATGACACTTAAGATTTCACAGCAGCTACGACTTGCTCCTCACTTCCTATAACTTATTCTCTCATTCATCTAAAAGGGGAGTTTAGGAAGCTGACAGTGACTCATCAACCTAATTGGCTATAAAATCTTATTATGCTATAGTTTCTAAAGTTAGTGTCAATGCATTGCTATAAAGTGCTAAATATTGTCAAAGCCTGTATGTCAGCTAACCATTTTAAATATCACCACCAACTGTAAAGTTGTGATGTGTTTTAGTGTATAGCTTAAAATTAACAACATATAGCAAAGTGTTTGCATGGCGAGAGAGGAAGTCAGCCTCCTAAATTTTATAGCAAGATTGTTTTACATCTTCATTAATGAAATCTAAAACTTATGATTGGATCTCAGTTTCCTGGAAAATAATAAATTCTTATTGGTCTAAGAAATATCACATGTACTTTAGTTAAGGTATTTCACACTTTGTGGTGTATATTCTTAGTTTTTGTTCCTTTTCAGTAAAAAAGGCAAATTGGGTTAAGTTGGCAAAACATTATATACATTACAATGTAAGTTCCTAAGACAAGCCTAACAGAAATTTCAGATTCTTTGACTGATGCATTGTGGTTGCAATGCATTGTTCTCTAAGAATTCCCCATTTCTCAGGATAGAGTTCAGTTTTCTAAGTTAAAATGTCAGAGGGCTAATTTAACTGTCCTGAAATTAGGCATATAAAACTTCTAATATGAATGCAATGATGGTCTAATAAGCAGTTGGTCAATTCAAGTAAAAAACAAGTAAAAGTCATACCAGTTACTTAATTCCTGGGAAATCAAATATCCAGTTGGTTGCTTTAAAAAAAAAAAAAAAAAAATTTAAAAAAAAAAAAAAAAAAAAAAAAAACCATCTCAGCTTTGAGTATAAATAATCCCAAAATCTAAATTTGTAGATTAAGAAGTTTTTTTTAGTTTCTCCCTGAATTTTTCTGAAGTATGAAGCAACTATTTTAAATAATTAAGTCATTTTCTTGGAGTTGCTGTGGAGAGAATGGCAAGAAGGAAGAAGGGAATTTGTGAACCTGCTATGAATAAATACATTTATGCATCTAGACCCAGATTTAAAAGTCATTCTGAATTTCATAGGAGCTTATTCTGCCTCCCTGTTGATAACCAGGAACAAGACTGTCATGTTTTACATTGTGCTTTTCCCAGTGTGACACATATACATTGCAACTGCATAGCGCAGTGACTTTCAAATTCCTGAGAACCATGCCAAGAACCACATTGCACACAAAAGAGTAAGTGCTATCAAGCTGACAAACATAGGTCATTTTTTAAACTGAATTTAAACTGACTTGTGTTCCAGGATACAATATGGGGAGCAGAAGGTAGAAATATGAGCACGTTCAATTATACAGGAATATCTCCAAAGCACTAGGTTCCACACATGAAAATATGCACCTCGCATACTGAAGAGAGATGAAAACATGAAACTGACTAATGGAAGCAGCTGGCTAGTGGAGAGAGAGGATAAGACAGTCAGGTAGATCTGAATGTAGGTCCCAGCTGGACAACTTGGAAGGCAAGTGGACTTGGACACCTTCCTGAACCATGTCACTAATCCTGAGCCTTCAACTGCTGCCCTCAGGGACCTCCATAATGGGGTCCCTCATCCCTCCAGCTTCATCTGCTGCACCATATACCTCTCTGCTCCACTCTTAGGTCCTTGAATATTACATAAGATCTCCAAATGCAGGCCTTTATTCGGCTGGTCACTCTCTTCATTCCTTGCCTAGATGTTTCCAAGCCTAAAGGGAGGTGTCACCTCAAATTAGTTAATAAGTGATTATTTTCTTCCCAAACTTAGCCTAGATTAGATCATAGAGCATCTTAAATACTAGGCTTAAATACTGATATTGTTCCCTTGAAATGGAGAACCATGATCAATATTTAAAATTATTGCTGAAAATAATGTGTAAAATCAATTGAAGCAAGCATTGGTTGAAGGTAGAGAGAAGCTGGGAGGCAGGTTACGCAGAAAGTGGGAACAGGATGACACAGGGAAATGAACTGAGAGAAAATATGTTTTAGATGCCAAATTGACAAACCCAACTACCTGATTAAATATGGCAGTAAAGGTCAGGAGGCAATGAACAACTCGGGGTTCTGATGCTAGGTAGTAGAAAATTGGTACCATGAACAGTTTGAAAAATCAGGTGAAGAAGATTCGGTTAATGATCTCTCCCTAATGGCATCAAGACTACAATTAAAAGGACAGATTTTTAATGTTCTGTGCTATTTATTACATCCTCTAACACAGCATAGACTTCATATAGATGTTGAATTATTGAAAGAATAAAAGGTCCGAATGTTTAATCACATAACAATAATGTGGTTGAACATTTATTTGCCAGATTGCCATAACTGAAGAAGCCACATTGGAGAAGAGCACCTTATGCAGTGTTGCATTAAAACCAATGGCCTGAGAAGCCAGATTTGCATTCTAGTTCTAACACCACAACCAATTAACTTTGTAGTCGTGGGCAAATCATGATCTTTCTGGCTTTTGGTTACTTCTCAGTAAAAATTAGAAAACTGAACAATATGCTCTGCCACAGCCCCTCTAGCTCTGAAATTCGGGATTCTATAGCATGTTCTCTTATTTCTAACTGCTTCCTCTTTATACTCTCTAAGATCACTTAAAGATTACTTAAAGGTGTGACTGAAGAAACTCCACTAAACCCAATTCTCCAAAACAGTATGAAGTATCCTGTAACTGGGCTACTGCTGAGACCTGGAAATTCTGCACTAACAAAAATACCAAATGTCAACCTGAATTAATTTTTTCCTGTGTTCAGATTTCCTGTGTCCACATTTTCATTATTCTTAGACTTAGAGACACTGACCAAATCTGGTTCCTCAAAAAAGAGAATTTTTTAGGTCTCTACCTTTTCTGATAGACTGGCTAAAGGAATAAATTATGGAAAATAAGGTCAGAGAAGTGAAAGGGAAGAGGGAGGGCACAAATAATTAAAATGGTAAGGGCTGCCTTCCTCCCCATCACCTATATCTGGCATTTCTCCCCATGTTATCCCTCCCCAACACCCCACCCCCGCTGTCCCTCCCCTAGCTCCCCCCACAGACCCCAGTGTGTGATGCTCCCCTCCCTGTAGCAAACCACATTGCCAGGTAGGTACCTATACAACAATCTTTTTTATATATAAAATATTTTTAAAAATGGTAAAGGCACTTCACAAATAGTATCCCTTTAATTCTAAATTATTACTACTCCTCAGGTAAAAATAGAACTGAGATTCAAAAAGTTAAACACCCAAGATTGCAAAGTCATGGCAGTAAATGGTAATTTAAAATCAGGTCTATATTGCTCAAAACGTGTGCTATTACCACTATTCCTTCTCCTCTGTGAAATCTCTTTTGATTCTTCCAGTTCAGGTTTATCTTTTCCTTCTCTAAACTCCCCTTTCACTCACATCCACTAGACCAATGATTGGCTTGTCTCTTAAATTAACTATAAATGCAGGTTCTCTACATGTCATGTGCTCATGCACTCGTGTTAATCTTTAAACACAGTAGTGAAGCAGGAGTCAAAAAACATTATAAAATATAAACTTTTACAGAAATACTAACAATAGGTATTAACAAATATTAACAAAAATGTCATACTTACATTGAAATATACTTAAAAAGGAAAAAACTTTCTGTGACATTTTTAGCATTTTTATGAACTGCTAAACAAACAAAAACTTCTTGTGAATTTCAGCCATCCACTTATGATAAAATTCGCATAAAATGGCTGAAATTCCCAAGCAAGAACACTGGATATTTGTGATAAAAGCCAACGCTAATAAAGCTTATACATTTACATTTATAAAAATGACTAAAGTATTTTAGCCTTGGAAGGTAATGTGTCTGAGTCCATGACTCTATATGACTTTTCTTAAAAAATAACATCAAGCTCAAAAGAAAATTTCACACCCAAGGTTCTGCTTTGTGGATTCTTCAGCTGGCTCTGTCAAGGACCAGTAGAGACAGATGTATTGGACTAATGAACTAATTTGAGCCACTACCTTGTCTATTTACAAAGGGCAGAGAAAATTAGATGATAAGGGTCCTTTAGTGAAAATCACCTGCTCTCTATATTCTTCTGTAATTTAAATACAGCAGCAAGAACTGAAGGCTCTTAACTGCCTGAGGACACATGAGGAGACACTTGTAAATCAACCACTGAAGAGCTCTAGATCAGCTCACAATAACATCTCTCCTTTGTGCCTGGCAGGAAATAAAGTGCTTGAGGCAGGTGCCAGGTGTCCCCTCAGGTGTTAAAAATTTCCATGCAATGCCCTGGGGTTTCCAAAACACTGAAAAACCTAAGGTAAGTGGCAAATAAGATTAAGAGTGTATCTTCAGGCAAAACAACTAGTTTGAAAGAAAGACTTTCAGAAAAGCAAATTATTTCATAGCTATATCCCTAAGTCCCTAAACAAAGAAAAGGCTGTTTGATTAAATTCAATAATTTGCATTTTCTACATAATTATCTCAGATCATACAGGAGAGACAAATTTTGATTCAAAATAATGTATAAAACTTGAAATATCATACTTAATGTTTCTGTTTTTAAACCATATTAAAGACACTCCGCCCCATACAATTCAAATTTGGGCATGGAAATTCCCACTTCAGCTGCCAGGACTTCTAATGCTCTCCCAACTCCAATATGTTACAGTCATTTCAGACCCTATGACTTGACTAAGGGTTTACCTTTTAAAAATATAGTCTATTTTATAAATTACAAAAGTAATACATATTCATACCAGGACTGTGAAAAATAAAAGTATAGAAAGAAGAAAATAAAAAACATCTATTAGCTTCCCATCTTAATGACCATTTGTATACTGCTGTGGTGCTGTACAATATTTCTCTCTTTGCCTCTTCATTTTTATACATTAAAGTGATATACTTTTTTTAGTATGCTATATTCAATCCACCTATAATGAGAATTCCCCTATATTATTGAAAACATGGTTTTTAATCTTGTCCTTATTCTTTAAGATTCTTGTCTAATCTTTATTTAACAGATTCATACTTTTGCAATTAATTCTTTTGTTAGATTCAATGTAATATTTGGGTTAAGACAGGCATCATAACTTTACATTTTCCAAATTGTGAACCAATTCTCCCAGTGTTGTTACATGTATATTCATTTCCCAATTAATTTACATAACATCACTTTTAACATAACAAAATATATATCACATTACATATTTTTGAACATCTATCTGGATTTTCTGCTCTAGGCCATTTTTCTCTTAATATGCCAATGCTACTTATGATTATTATGCTTTTATGTTATACCATTGGTTCATGCTGTGCTATCATACTCTTTTTAAAAAATTTCTGATTAGTCTCACTAATAGTCTTTAGAACTAATTAAACTAGTTAAAAAATTACAGCTTTTATTAGTCATATCGATTTTTAAAATTAATTATGAAAGATATGACATAGCTACAATACTAAGTCTCCATTTGATAACATAGCGTCTGCTTATTCAAATCTTTAGGAATCCTTTATAAAAATATGTCATGCACATATTTCTTTTTAATTCTTCAATATTTTATGTTTTGTAGCTTTTAAAATAAGATTTATTTTCATTTTAACTGGCATAATTTATAAATTTCTATTTATTTTTAATGTTCAATGTTTTTCCCTCATTTAAATTCTATGCATCCTAGCAAACCCAGATTAAGTCCTAGCTCTTCTACACAACAAGGAATAATATAAAAGAGCATGGGTTTTGAGACCAGATTAAGATTTTAGACTCTGCCTCCAAGTCCTTGAATTCTTCATTCATAAAATGGGAATTTATGAGCTATGTTGCATGGCTGTTGTGAGGATTAAATGAGATAATGTAAGGCATCTGGCACCTTATGTAGTAAATAAATGAACACCACTATTTGCTATGTGAGGCTATAAAATACTCATCCTTCTATGACATACAACACTTTTTAATTATACAAGTGAAAGAAATTACAACGGAAAGTTAAACTCAGTATATATTCATATATTCAATTACTAAACATAAGAAAGGCAATTTTGCTTGGCGATTGGGACCAACCACTCTGCTTCCAATCTGCCTGGGTTCAAATCTCAATGCCACCATTTACTAGTTATGAGGCTTTGAGTAAGCCCTTTAACCTCCTAGGCATCTTATCTTACCTGCAAAATGGGGAATAACAAGAATATCTCCCCCATGGGGTTGCTGTCATAATTAAATGAGTTAGTATATATGTTACGCAGTCAGAAGAGTGTTGACAACTGTAGGCCCTCTGATATTATTATTACTATCATCTTTATAATTATTCACTAAGCTTGTGTGATATATTAAGCAGTGAGCAGGATACAATGGTAAACAAAAATTGACCTATTCCTTGCTGTCATAGAGTGACACTAGGGCTATAATCTGAAAGATAAATGGGAGTGAATTAGGAGGGAAAGGGAAGCAGAGGGGATCACAGCAGTGGCAAAAGCCCATTGATGGGGGCAGCAGAAGAGTACAAGGAGTGAGGCTCAGTCAGTGAGGCTGCAGCAGTGGTCTTCCTCTTTCTTAGGACGGAGGCACAGGTGAGGCCTGAGGGGAGCAGGGCCAGATTATGGGACCGTGCAAATTACCTGGAGCCTGTCTTCTTTCTAAAAGCAGAGGGAAGCCATCAAAAGGTAAGATAACCAGAGTTCCAGTTCAAAAAGAGCACGGAGTCAAGAGAACAGATAGGAAGGAGGAAAGAGTAAATGGAATAGGCAGATTGGGAGGTGATTTCATAGTTCAGAAAGGAGCATATGGTGTCATGGGCTAAGGTGGAAAACGAAGGTGGAGAAATGTGAATGCACTAAAGACAAAATAGAGGATAAAAATAACAGGATTTGGATATATAAAATCCAATAGCAAAGAGTGGTACCAAGGGTGACGTCCAGGTTCTTGCCTTAAGTATCTGGACAGATGCCAGTACTACTCAATTAGATGGGCAACAGCATCCGGACCAGAAATATCATGTCCTGCCAGCGAGATAACTGCACATTTGCCTCATGCGTGGTCAACATGGTGAGTTTGTTCCTGTTAAGACAGGTCAGGGGAATCCCCCTAGCCTGCACCTTCTAAAAATTGTATACTCACTTACCATTATGGGAATGTAACCTGCCTTATTTGTAGCATTAATATGTCCAGGTTCAAGGTTCCAACACTGGGTTATCACTATTTTTATTACTTACAAACTCCCTAGGTCACAAATTCCAACCCAGGAACAGAGAAAGAGATGGTATCAGAACTGTTTTCAAGAATGTGTCATCATTCAACAACTGACTTCAATCATTCCATTTGCAAGTTACTAATAGTACTCTCTCAAGTATTCCCTTTGAAACAAAAAGCTTAAAAATCTTTTTAAGATTTTGTCAACAATGAAGTAATATTGTCACAGGAGCATGTTATGAGGCCTTAAGCTTGTAATTAATAAAGTAGAAATGCCTATGATAAAATGACCTCCTCCTCCTATCTGCCTTTTTTTTTTTTTTTTTTTTTTTGAGACAGGGTCTCACTCTGTCACCCAGACTGGAGTGCAGCAGCATGATCAAGGTTTATTGTAGCCTTGACCTCCTGGGCTCAGGACATCCTCCCACTTCAGCCTCCCCAGTAGATTAGACCATGGGCATAAGCTACTACAACTGGCTAATTTTTAAATTTTAGTAGATATGGGGTCTCCTCATGTTGCCCAGGCTGGTCTTGAACTTCCGGACTCAAGCGATCTTTCCACCTTGCCCTCTCAGTGTTGGGATTACAGGTGTAAGCCACTGTACCCAGCCCTATCTGCTTTTTTCTAAGCTTTACATAGGTAATGACCGATTAGTGATAAAATAAATATAGTTGATCAAAAACAGCATTCAAAATAAATAAAACATACAGAAATCAAGTTTGTTGCAAATAGTAACAGGAAGTATTGTTTCTTGAGTCTTTATTTCAGATGAGAGGTGCATTTTTATACTGTGTTGCCATAAACAATATATTATTAATCTGGAGTGAAGTAAAACAAATTAAAACTCAATAACCTAGTCCAATTCTCTTATTTCACAAATAGTGAAACTGAGACAGAGGAACTAAGTGATTTTTTTTTCCATGTCTGATAACCTGTAAAGAGGCGGGCAAGGAATAGAACCCTAATCACTTAATTCCATGACTCTTATTTTATTGCACGTCTCTTTTCAACTGCATTTTCTCTCCCATTGTAATTAACTTCTATTGAGGATAACTAAAACTTAAGGAAATCACTGAATGAGTTTGTCCATGAGGAATTAAAATCCTGGTAAGAATAATGAATTACGAAAATAAATGAATAACAGGAAGGTATGAATAATGGGCAGGTTTTCTCTTAGTCCAAAGAGAAACTGTATCAGTGAAAACCAACAACAAAGAATCACGGTTTTGGTTTTGAAATGGCAAAATAAATAAATAAATAAATAAATAAATAAATAAATAAATAAAAGCAAAGGATTTAAAACAGAAACTTAAATTTGTAAATAAAGGCCCAAAGTGCCTGAAGTATATGATGCATATTCTTTATATGAAAACTTTCCGGTGTCTGTGTATAGTATTGGACCACCAAGATGAAAAATGAAAACAATTATTGCCTCTGTACAATGTGGTCAATCCTCTGGATGACTAACTAGGTCTTTCACTTTTCTTCCCAATTTTAGGGGTCAAAGCACGGGCATAGGTATAGTGCCAGTGGCTGATTAAAGCAGGTCGCAATCTGTCTGGGAGAGTTTCTGTGCCATTCTTCTTAGGGACAGGGACCAGACAAGATGACCTCTCTTGCTGCCTTCCAATTAATTCAATCAGCCTCTGCTTCTATCAGATATTTTCAGGGATGCAAACTGTACACTCTCTCCAAGTCCTCACCAGGAATCAGTAAACACAGAGGCTGCAGACTGTGTTTAATGAATAAGCAGGATTCATCTTTCAGTCATCATTTTTTATTTATAGCTTGTTTCTAGGCATTATTTTCTCCCCCAATGATCTAAAATCCCATGGAGGACCAAGGCTGGATCTAACTTCTCTGAGCTCCCACTGGGGCTAATCTGGTGCCCAAATACATCTTAGATTAATATCAATGCTGTTAAGCCAACCTAACCTGAGTTTTTTTCTCAAGAAGCATGTATAAGTAAGATAATCCCAATTAGCTGTACATAAATCTTTTTGTTTTAATATTCTATGAAGAGCCACTCTAGGAAACTATTAGGAGATACAGTAAAGTACAGCAGGGAAAACTTTGTCAAACAAACTAAATCTATGCCTTCTATTTCTATGTTCAAATAAATATACATAAATGGTAGAGTTGGTATGAGGTGTTTGCTTTTTGTTCTCTTCATATGGACTGGTTAGATAACTTCCATAACAGAGGAAATAGATCATCTGAGACTAACTATATTAGATAATGTTGCTACAACGGATGAAGATAAGGTAAGTGCTCACATGATGGCTTATTTCAAACCCCTCATAAATCAGGAACCTGTGGCTATATTTCAACACTTCCTATACAATCAATAAAACATCAGTTTTCATTAAGCAGACCTCATCCATAGCCTCAGATCAAAAACTGTGGCTTTTGACTGCAAATCTACCTTGCAATAAAAAGGGATTGAATTTGTTTGACACATATTTTCTTTTAAAAAAATGTAATATAAAATGTGATGTCCTTTAACAATACATATAAACTAAATTATAGCACATGGTTTGTGTGAGCTTAGTGGGTTGCATCAGGACCTGGAAAACATTCCAAGACTACTGTGGAATTCTGGCCCAGTAAGAACTGAATCACTAAGGAACAAACCCTGGTTTCACCTTGAGAGATAATGCATGACCTATTAAATCTCTCAGTATTAATTACCCTTGTATACAAATACAAAAAAAAAAAAAAAAAGAAAATATTTTCATCTTTAAACTTTCAATGCATGCACATGCAAAAAAGAATTAAAAATATTTTCATCTTTAAACTTTCGTTTCATGCTTTGAATATCAAAACATTTTGTGAGAAAAATTAAAAATAGAAATTTGATAAATTTAGAACCAATGTGAAAATCATAGCCTGAGATGCACTTTAAACTTATTTCTAACAAATCTGCTTTTCTCAGTGATTTATTTTTGCTCCCCATATTATGTTACTGGCACCAAGGACTTGGATAGAAAACAGGTATGATAAAGGGAATATTTAGACATAATGGCACAAATGTATAAATGTTAATAAATAGCCTTCTTCATAGAAGCTGAACAGGGGATCTATTATTTATTGGGCTCTATTATGAGCCTACCACCATGCTAGACAAGTTGAATATGTTGTTACATAATGTTTGTAATCACTCTGTGAGGCAAGTATTATTACTACTGTTTTTTAGGAAAACTGAACCTCAGGTTAAATAACCTGTCCATTATCACAGATTCAGTAAGCTACAAGCCAAGAATCCCAACTATTCAAAGTGACCTAACTCTTTTTATAACAACTCAGGCCTAAACAATAAAGAGCATGTCCTTATACAGCGTAATGAATTTAGATGAAGATACAAACCTGTTACCAGATCCTAGGAAAGACCAGTCTCAACTAACACTAGTACTGTAAGCACATAGCAACCGTTTGGCCTTTGACTTTTTATCATAAGCTTGTGTTCAGCTTCTATATGAGGTGGCTTTTCCAGGCTGGAGTGCAGTAGCTACTCACAGGCATGATTGTAGCACACCACAGCCCTGGACTCCTGGGCTCAAGCAATCCTATTGCCTCAGCCTCTCAAGTAACTAAGACTATAGGTGAATGCCACTGTGCCTGGCTTAAAGTGTGATTTTTTAATACGTGAGTTTTCCAATAGTCTCCCAATGCTTTTAGGAACAAGACAGACTCAGGTAGTGGAATGATCTGGTAAAACACCCTATTTTTCAGAGTCAAGTTCTTTAGAAGAGCATCTATGCCTCTATTTTCTTATTGCAATGCACATTCTGACTGCTGCAATTTGACTTCCATTCCAACCAAAAAAAGGATATCTAGGCAGAGGCCATTAGTTGTACCTCATACCAATTCACCACTTCTTACATGGTATTAGAATCCATGATTTTTAGCAAGGCATGACTTGACCAGAATAAAGACTTTATTTTCCAGCCTTCTTTGCAGCCAAATTTAACTGCCAATAGGATGTAAGCAACTGTACAGTGTGGTAATTTTTAGGAACCTTTCTTAAAAGACCCAAGTACGTGTCTTTATCTTCTTTATCCTTTTCATCCTGTCCTCCATTCTGCCACCTAAACAGCAGATGTGATCACTGGAACTCTACCTGTTACCTGGAACCAGGAGAAATTAAGAGCCACACCATGGAGATGGCAAAGTAATAAACTAGAAGGAGCCTAGGTCACTGCAGCTGGGGTAAAGCAGCACCACTGCACCTTCCTGAACTACCTCCTCCAGATTTCACCAGACACAGAAATGAGGTTTTATCTCATTTAAACAAATGTTATTTCTACTCTCTATTACTTTTAGCTGAACACAATCATATATGATATATAACCATGATCTCCTTTTGTCTAAACCCAAGGACAGTAAACACACGCCACCATATTTTGACTTTTAATTTTACCAGTCCTTTGAGGTTTTCTGGAGCACTAGAGAAACCATAAAATTAATAAGAGAAATTCCTTCTCTTACTAACTCTGCTATACATGGCAAACAACAAACTCTTTTGCTTTCACTGTCTCCATCTGTGGTCAAAGAGAGAATAATGACCTCCTACTTCAAAGTATTATAAGTAATCAAATAAAAACTACAATTTGTACAGCTTTCTTGTGCCCCTTTTCACAGGACACAAGTCAGTTAAGATTCAAAATTTTTACACATTTAACCTTAAAATACCTTTTTACCTTACTATCTCTTTTCTAGTTTCACTTATTCACCAAAGTAATGAACATTTTTTTAATGAATCAATTACTGTTTACAAAATAAGTAAGGAAAAAATAAAAGCCTTTAAAGACATTTTGTTACTGGTTGTTTCTAAATTCATCTTGCTTTCCTATCTAATTTCAAGACAATTTCATTAATGGTTCACAATGGCAGGAACCATGTTTATTTTCATTCATCATTTTATTTCCAGTGCACATGGTAACATCTCAATAAATGTGAGTGTCCTCTATTCCAACCTTCTATGTCAGCCATTCCTGCATTGAGGGGTCATTACCACTATCATGTTACAAAAAATAATAAGTAGATTAATGTCCTACCTTTACAGGCCACCTTATGGCATTCCCTTGTCCTTTAAGTACAATCCTAGAGCCCATCATGTTCCTTAATAAGAACTAGTTGTTCTACTCTCTACTCTCATACTCTAATAATTAATATTATAAATTAATAAGACAAACTCAAAAGTTCTGAAAAGTTATTATGGTTACCATGTATGAACTAATTTAGAAGATCTGATTAATCTGACAAAGAGTTTCTGAACTGTGTAACTATTTTTTACTCTTTAAGTTCACAGAGTTTTTTTCAGCATCATATTGTTTCCATTTTGCAAATGTTTTTCTGGGTCACAATGCTGACTCTTTTCTGCACCCATGTGCAGAACACATCTTGCCAAGTAATGGTTTCCAGTGCCTCTTGCTTTTGCAGTTCTAGATCATTATCTCCTCCAAATAGCCATCCTTCTTTCTCCACATCTTTGCTCAACAAGTGTCCAATACCAGCAAAAGAAACTGCTTCACACAGAGATATTAATGACATATCTCCCAGGTGTGACCACCCTGAGTGCATTTTGACAATATGTTATCACTTCTGAAACCTTTATCACCAACAAGTTTCATATAGGTGAAAATCAACAAATTTAAATGGCCATTTATTTCAACCATTCCAAAGACAATCCCCTTCTCAGATTTCTAGGAGTCAACAAAAAGGGGAGAGGGAGTAATACTAACTCCAACTAAATCCTACAGTGTTACTTTTGTTATCAAAGTAACAAAGGCCTAGTATTCTTTTGATACTAGTCATTTGAAATTAAATATGAAAACACATTTAACTTTAAAACAACTTGCTATGTATTACCCTATTAAAGTCTCTTTCTTTAGAAGTAAAAATCCACTATTATAAAATACACGTGAAAAATATTATTAAATCAATTCTTTCTCAATCTAACTATGAGAAAACATTCCCAAACTTCCTCTGTTCCTATTATATTTACAAAATAATATTTTCTATTCTCCTTGATCACTTTTCCAAAAGTATCCCATTTTATTTATTTATTTGCTGTTATGTTTTTGTTCATTTTTATTTCATCATAACCTTTTCTTCCCTTGAATTGCTGTGGCCAATACTGTATAATTAAATAATCTGGTATTCATCTTTTATTTTTATTTCTAAGATATTCAATTTCATCTTGTATAATTGTAGATCATCATGCCTCAATATGCAATTTCATTAACTAGGGTAAATTCTAACTGAAATGCAATTTTTAGTTAATATCACCAATATTCAGAGAAACTCCTAAAACCTTTCATCAGTGATCCACTTCATTCTCTTAGACAAAAGATTATCACCTGAAAATTAAATCTATCAGAAAAGGCTAAAGATAATTGGGAAATCTCCATCCAATTGTTTCTGGTTGAAAGTACCACACTAGAAAATGTGCTTTTTAATTTTCTTCAGTGAATCTTTGATCAAGTCCAACAAAAATGATAAGTTATCTGAAAAAAATGTAGATTTCTATCATTAAAAAAATCCAGCCAGGTGCAGTGGCTCATGCCTGTAATCCCAACACTTTGGGAGGCCAAAGAGGAAGGATTACCTGAAGTCGGGAGTTTGAGACCTTCCTGCCCAACATGACAAAACCCCGTTTCCACTAAAAATACAAAAATTAGCCAGGAGTGGTGGTGGGCACCTGTAATCCCAGCTACTTGGGAGACTGAGACAGGAGAATTGCTTGAACCCAGGAAGCAGTGGGTGTAGTGAGCTGAGAGCACAATCCTGCACTTCAGCCTGGGTGACAGAGTGAGACTCCCTCTCTAAATAAATAAATAAATAAATCCCTTTCAGATTTCTTTACTATTTATGCCTTGTTCACTCAAAACTGTATGTGCTTTTTAACACTCCCCATCCTGCTTATAGTATATCTTCTTGATATTTTCTTTTTTTCACTCAAATATCTCCTATGCCCTAAAATGTGAACTAAGTTGATTTTTCCCCTATCTGTTGAAATGATAAAATAAAATACAATTGTGTTAAAGGACATGAAGAATGAATTCTATTTCCCCTACAAATGGACTTTATCATAACTTTATAGTTAAGCATACAATTAGTAGCAAACCATGAGAGCGTTTAATTAGACCTAGATTCTAAGACTTGAGTTTGCAGATTTCGCCTTTGAGAAACCAATTAGGTAGATTTGGTCTGTTTAAAAACAAAAAAAAACAAACTCAGAGACAGAAAAAAAAAATGCCCATTGTTTTGTTTTCAGCTGATGTAAATTCAATCTTAATGAAAGATAAGCTATTTTTCACAAAGGAGTAGATTTTTCATATTGCCGAGAGTGTATTTGAAACCTTGTAACATATGGCATTCTAACTTTGATATGGCTTTTTCTGATATACCTATATATTATCAAGGAAGAGACAGGAGAAGTAGAGCAAACAGCCAAGACTGCATCAAATGTATTACAAATGACTATAGACAGGAAAGCAAGATGGTTTTTCTTAGTATAGACTTAATTTATGTACAATATGATACATAACATGCAATAAGATAATCACTATAAACATCTTATGTATATTACACTTATTTTGCATTTCCTGCTTGCCAGAAGCCATAATGAAATCTACAATTGACTAATAATGTTCAAAAACTAACCAAAAATATCACAGTGAAACACAATACAAAGCAATTACTATTCTGTGGGAAGAACAACAAAGGCATTTTTTTCTCTAGCTGTAATCAGTTTATAATTATGGCCCTGCACACAAGGCAACACATAAAGAAAGAGCAAGACACTCCTCCTCAGCTTCCATGTTATAAATTTATGGTATCTTCAAGCTTTTTATCTTCACCACCCTGAGAGTTGACAGTTATTAGGCAGCCGCTCCCTTCATCAGTACCAGCATCCATATGTACAGGTTAATGTTCCACAGAAGCTAATTTATTTTTTTTTTAATGTTAAAACCCCATAAAGCATGACAAATAACAGAGGTTTAAAATATAAACATCTAAAACTCAGCATCAGAAGAAAGTAGCTTTTTGCCAGTGACTGATAACAAGTCTGCAGAAATATGAAAAAGGCTCTCTAATATGTGGATATTATTTGATATGATGACTTGGTAAAAATTATTTCATTCTAGTAAAATAAAAAGTACAAGTTGCTTTTTGCTACCCCAGCCATTCACATTTTCTATCAAGTCACTTTCTATAGAAGGTTTGCTATATAAGTTATGCCAATATATACTCAAATACAGATATATCTGGAAAACAAGAAAGATAAAGACTCAGTTTTTTCAGAGTTGAATCCCTAAACTGTTTTCTGACTGGCATGTTGGAATACAGAATCATACTATTTTATTTGCTTAATTCCACAACTGGTCTATGTGAGAGCACATTCTCTCTCTCTCTCTCTCTCTCTCTCTCTCTCTCTCTCTCTCTCGGCATTGAGGTAGGGTCTCTCTGTGTTGCCCGACTGGACTGGAGTGCAGTGACATGATCATGGCACATCACAAACTACACCTGCCTGTCACAAGCAATCCTCCCACCTCAGCCTTCCCGGTAGCTGGAACTATAGCACCTGCCACAACGACCAACTAATTTTTGTAGTTTTTGTAAAGACAAGGTTTCACGATGTTGCCCAGGCTGGTCTCAAACTCCTGGGCTCAAGTGATCTATCCACCTCAGCCTCCTGAAGTGCTGGAATTACTGGCATGAGCCACCACACCTGGCCAAGAACACATTTTTAATGACATTGTTAATGATAGTCTACTTTTTTAAAAATATTATATTACTAGCATAAGTGTGTATGTAAATTTTCTTTCATTTGATAGATATAGAGATACTCTACTTCCTAAGAAGTTTACCTTCATGTAGCTTCATAAAGATGGAATAATATACCCATTCACACCAACATTTTAAATTAAATGCCAGGAGTTTTGTTTTGTATTTGTAATTATTCATGTCATTGCGTTAGACATTGTATTAGCATTTTATTTAAAAGTTTCCTTTTTTCATTAAGGATTATGGTTGTAAGTCCTAGAGGTGAATCAGCTTTGTTTTCTCATGGTTGTGCCAAGGCAGTCAGAGGGTGAAGAGGTTTTTGCCAAGTCAGAGACCACCCCTGGAGCGAGCGCTGCACTTGACATATGATAAAATCAGTCATATGATAAAATCAAACATATGACAAAATCAGTCCAGAGTCCAAACAGGTGAAGGTGAATAAGGAAGAGCAGCAGCGATGCTACCTAAAGTGTGGATGCAGTCAGGGATGGCTGGTGACTGGGTCAGTGAGAATCTGGGGCTCTGGATAGAATGATTTGGCATGAATGTCAGAACGTGCCAACTCCTCTGCTAGGCTGCAGAATGGGAGTCAGATGTCTTTCCTGTGGGGGACTTGATAAGAAATTTCAGATCCTCATTAACTCTTTGATTCCACTAGGGGGCCATTTGATAAATGACAGCACCAGTGTTCTAAATAGAGCCTAAGCATCTGCTGGAATAAATGTACATCCTACAGTGCCTAGCTTATGAATAGAGTGTCACTCCCACCCAAACAATGTGTAATAATGACTTGTACATCTCATACATGCAGTTATTACACCAGAAAGAGAGACAGAGACCTCTTCAGGCATAGCATAGCTCTTAAGAATATTACATTACTACATTCTTTAAAAAAAAAAAAAAAAAAAAAAGACAATTTGAGATGTCATACTTAGATAATTGAATATCTTCTCTTGCTACTAGCATTCTTAGCCTACCTTTATTTTGTGACTTGCTTTCACAACAGACCTTCTTTTAAAATTACTATAATCTTTCTACCTTCTGCACTATTTTCATATTTTAAATACAAAGCATTGTCTACATTGTCTTGTATGAGGCGGCTTTCCCAGACTGATTTTTTGTAAAGTCCTGCTGTAACCAGGGAGGCTGCCAACTTGAGGTGGTGACTCACAAGTTGAGTTCTGCACATATTCAACTACAGAATTGAGAAAGGGGTATTTTCTCTTCTTGCTTTGGAAGTCTGAGAGGGAAACTGACTTGTAATGTCTAGTGCAAGTGCAACAGGACTGTGTTCAAAAGCACAGGCTTTAAACGATCTTTCACAGTAATTTGCTCATAGTCATTATTTTGTTTCCATCGGGTGAAAAATAGCTCTTGGTCACAGCTTGCGGGAAAAAGAACCATAGGGGTGGTTAACTGAATTCCATTTTTAAAAATATGCAACCCTAAAACAGATAAACATCAATTTAAATCAGGCTATTAATCTCTATAGTGAAACAGAACATGTAATTTCAGTGAAACAGATTTCTTGGAAAGATGGAGAGACGGAGACAGATATGCTGAACAGGCACACCTGAGCACTCTGTTTTCCTCAGTGAGAAGATGGGCTTGCTGATGCTGAGTTTACTTCTGAAATCAGGAGTGCCTGGCATTTGTAAATATCCTTCAAAGAAATGTCATAGATTATAAGTGAAATAGTTTCAGAGTGGTGATTGAAAAGGCTTGTGGTACATGCAAAATGCTGCTGTTCTCCCAGTATCTGGAGAGCAAGGTCCATGGTCCCAGGATGCCCCTTAGCAAAAAATGTGAGGTCGGGGGGGGGGGTGGTGGTCAGGAGGACAATCTGAGCTTGCTCCAGCCCTGGGTGGCCTCTCCATGTCTGGTCGCTCTCTGTATTCTTGATGGAAATTTAAAAGAATATCACCATGAATGCTTGTGTTCTCTTTTAACCAGTATCTATTGCTCCTGGAAACCTAAAGTGATCAAAGTAGTATTTAAACCCAAGGTCAGCAATGTGTAGTCCCTGTACTAGCAACAGCAGCAACACCTTGTCAGGAAACTAATTAGAAACATAAATTCTCTGGACTCTCCCCAGCCCTACTTAAGTAGAACCTCTTGTCTAGGGCCCAACAATCTGTATTTTAACAAAGTGATTCTGAGTTTTCCTAAAGTTTGAGGGTCCACTGGCTCAAACTGAAGGTAATTAGGTAGTGACTCTAAATTACTCTCAGCTTTAATCATGAATTCATCTGAACTTGGTTGTCTCCCCTGACTTCACTACCACAGTCCCTACAGTTCCAGCAGTTTCAATCTGCAACACATCTACAGTTCCAGAAAATAAAGCCATTGTTTTTCCAATGAAAAAGAAAAAGCCCTCTATGTAGGTTATGAGGTGCTTTTTATTCCATCTCAGCCATGAATAGTGTATTCACTTTGTCTAAGTTGTTTCAGTGACTATGGGAAACAGAAGTAGCTGCACTTTCTAACAGTTTTGAACACTTGCCAACCATCAATATAGTGACTGGCCACAGCAGGATCCCATTCTTCTTTGGCACCTTCTGCACTGCCCCTCGGCTACAAAAGATACATGATCCTTCATCATTCTGTCTTTCATTTTCTCCTTCTCTGCTGAAGTCCACTCTAAAGATTGTACATCAGATTCTTCCTTGCAATATAACTTAAACTGCAGAACACTCTTTTATGTTTGTGCTAAGCCCCTGTACCTTCTTTTCCCTTCCAGAAACAAAAAACAGTTGGAAGAGTGTGTTGAACATGATCATGTTGCTATGTGAAGATTTTTCATGACAGTTTTCCTATCAGCTTGTTTTCAAATCTTTAATTGATTATGTGTTTTCTTTTTCTACTAGTGATAAAGTGTTCTCTTTTTCTACCTCTTTTCTGATCAATACTTTAAATAAAAATAAGTAATCCTTGACTTGAAAACCAGTATCTAACAAATGCACTTTATTATTGTTTTGCTTAGTTCTGTTTGTTCTAATAAGAGAAGGTTATGATAGAGTGGAAAGGGCACCGTGGTAAGAAGGTCCACATCTAAGGGACAATTCTAGCACCTCCAAACTTACCAGCATAGGCCACTCAAAATTCTAAGCTAGAATCTCCTGATCTGAAAAGTGGGATTCATAATTACCTCTGCCCTGCATACCGCACACAACTCTTGAGAAGACCAAGTTTTTAAAATGTATGTGAAGTCACTGTGAAAACGTAAAGAGTTGTATAAGCCTGATTTCTTAGTTTCTGCCAAAGGTCCTACTAGACTCAAAGTTAACAAACAGAACTAGGACTTGAAAGCAATCACAAATTTTCTTAGAATAATAGTAGCCTTTTAACCTACAGAGTCACAATTACACAAAGAATTTAAACACGTTGATCCAATTGACTAGCTAGTAAATGTTCATAACACCAAGCAAATAGTAATTGTTCAGTTTTACTAAAACATAGAAACTTAGAAAATATGTCCTAAGTTACTTCCATATTTGAAAGAAACTGGAAGAAAAGGAGTAAATATACCAATGACTACACTACCTAAAAGAACCATGGAAAGGGATGTGAAGTCAATAATGGCATATGGAAATGTCTACTAATATAAAATAGGCTTTGTGGTTAATCAATAATGCCTTAATAGATTATGGAAAATAATCACACCCTTAAGGAATTACTCTGGATCATTAACAGCAGTATAGATTTCCATCAATTTAAATGGCCCTTGAAAATAACACACAATATTTACTTGCCTGGGTTGTCTTTAGGAAAAATATCTATTTGAAACTCAGAAATCACAAAACCAAAGAGGCTAAAACCAGACAGGATGGATTTGCTCTCTTTATTACTGAAACCACGTAAGATAAAAACAAAACAAAACAAAACAACAACAACAAAAATACCAGCCCTTGGCACTAGCAGTGTTAATTATCCACATTATTTTTCCTGGTATACAAACTTGAAAAAGCTCTGCCTATTAACCTTGTGGAAAGCATTCTCATAGCCATTTTGCTCAGCAGGAGCTTACGACCAATCCTAAATTGTTAGTGTCAATTTACAGGTTTAGGGTCTCCAAAGGTCATTTTCTCCAGTTTCCAAAAATTAGAGTCCTCAGAAAAAATAACGTCTTTAAAGTTAACATACTGTCATCACAGACCCATTTCCAATTCAGAAGATAAATGTACTTTTTTTGTTACATAAGAAATGATAGCAAACAACAGGACACAATTCATATTGATTTTTATTTTTCTTCTAAAACACCACTTCCCAATCAATATCATTTATTCTAATATATAAAAATAGTCTTCATTCTTAACCAGTGCTTTATGCTGTACCTCGAATTTTATTATTCTGAGTTTTAAAACATAAGACCATAACACGAATTTAAAAATAAAAGAAATAGCAGTGCTTGTTAATATGCCCTAAAGCTGTGTTTGTCAAAGCGGGTGGTTCATACACCTGTAAATAGAATTAACCAGGATGCTTGTTAACATTCTGTAACTCCACCTTAGTGAATTAACTGGAGGGGAATTGGGAAATTGCCTTTTCACAAATATTTCTGGTGACTCCTGTGCACACTATAGTTTGTGAAACACTGCCAAGCTAGCTAGTGGTTCCCAAGCCAGCTGTACATTATACTCACCTGGAAAATTTATAACAACACCAATGGCCAAACCTCAGCCCAGACCAATTAAGTCAGAATCTATGGGCCAAGAGCAGTGTTGCCAAATAAAATACAGAAGGTATTTCTTCAACGTGCTTATACTAACAAAATATTTGTTGTTTGTCTGAAATTTAAATCTAATAAACATCCTATGTTCTTATATATTACATTTTGCAACCCAAGTTATAAAGCTCAGGCACAAGATTTTTTAATAGCTTTCCTTTTTGAGTCAACTGGGCAGTTGGGATTGAAAACAAAGGATTCGAAACCTAGGCTCTAAAGATATCAAAGGATATGACTGTACAGAAACTCTCAGGTATCAAGGGCAGAGTTGAAACAACCTAGCTCAGAAGTAGGCAAGCAAAGCGAAGTACCCATCACAGCTCCACTATTTCATATACTCATTTGTTTTCCCCAAAATTTCAAAGGTGTTGACTGATTTTTAGTTAAGTTCATAATAAATGAAAAACATCAACATATGACTCAAGCTTTACGTATGGAACAATATCTTTTTAAAATAAAATACCCTTTTTAGGAAATACTTAGAAAATACTAAATAAAATGAGAGTTTCCAAAAAGTTGGTGTCCATGATCAGCTAAATTCTTTTGTATCTGGTAAATTGGCTTCTACACTCACAAATCCCTCTTTTTGGATCACCAGAATTCCCATTAGGAGAGGAGTAGTGAATAACAGCCACCTCTTTCAATACCATTCAGTCTGCCTTGAAGCATTCACCTGGCAGCAGAAAATTAACAGTATTTCCTCCTCAGGAAGAAGTCAGGAGGCTTCAGACATTATCCAATTGTCCAATGAATGGGGATCCATGTGGATAGACACAGGCACAAAATCATCCACAGTTTCACACAGTAGGGAACAATATTAAGGTTATTGGATGTATGTTACTGTAGCCAGTGAAGTTAGAATAAAATAAGACTGAAAAAGAAGCCCCAAATTTTTGGAAAGGTAGAGTTTCCCCATTACAGTCACCCTACATTTAAAACATCAACATAGCCTCCAAATAAAAATAATTTACAACAAAATAAAACATCGATATATGACCCTTAAACTGATAACATTTTCTCAAAAAAAAATTTCAGCTTGCAATTTTCCTTAATATACATGAGTTAAGATTTTAAAGAATGAAAATTTAAACAAAATTTAAATAAATTCTAATCAGATAACTGATTTCAGGAATTACTAAATTTTAAGAAGAATATATCTTTGTAATGTACCTTTGTAAATGAAGAAAGAACACAGTCAAATTAATTAATGTAAGAAAAGTACATGCCCATTTAAGCCTTTTTCATATAATTTATCTCTGTCCATGCATAAGATTTCATGAAATTTTCTTAAAAGGTATATTCCCCGTACCATATCAACACGTCATATCAAACAGCCATCATCTTGCTTCCCAAAATGAAAATGAAATTCTAAAGTTATCCTGATATCCATTAGCATATAGCTCTAGATTTTGCTGATAAGTAGTCCACTTCTTCAAAATGTGGTGTTTACCAAAGAGGGAAACATAAATGGCCAGTGGATGACTTAAATGACCTTCACTGAGTTAACATGGCAGTCCTAATGACCATTTATCATGGCTCCTGGTAAATTATTTCTCACTAATAATGATAGAGTAGTTCACAGGAACCTGGCGATATAGTGTTTACAAACTAAATCCCTTTAAGTTAAAAATAAACTATGCACAAGATGCCACCTCATTTGAGGTTGACAGTGTGCCCATTCCTCCCATTTGGTCCAGGAGAGCACTAGTCTTCTGTGAATGCATGGCATAGACTCCTCTGGTTAAGATCCTCTAGTTAAAGCACCCTCCAAAAGAATAGCCCTCCTCTCATGGATATTATATTCATTATAAGCAAACAAAGATCATTATTCCCAGAAACAATTCTGGGGGACTCACTGGAATTTGTCTCAATTCCAGGTATTATAAAACTCAGTCCAACCCTGAGCTCATCATCTTATCTCTTTAGAATAATTAAATGTGGGTTGCCAGGTTTAATAAATAAATATACAAGATACCCGGTTTAATTTAAATTTCAGGATCAGAAGTGCTTTGTTCTCTCCTTTTGAATGGGAGAGTCTAATTGGACATTTTACAATTATAATCCATTTACTGAAAATAAAAGTTCAAACTGAACTCTTGACTATAGAAATGGTCATTAAATCTGAAAGCTTCCTATCCCCAACCTATGAGTTATTGTCAGACTTGCAGTTCATTAATTGAGATATTCATGGCTTATAATTCTCCTAGCTTTTCTGTCAGTATAAAGGTTAGAATTTAATAAGAGTTACCACGCTAAACCTCTTAATTTTTATAAATACTTCGTCTGTGCTGTGAATAGCATTAAAGATGGCTTAAATTGAATGTTCTAAGAACATCATTTGTGGTTTATCATCTATTATTTATATTTTAACATTTAATCTGGAATTAAAAGTATAATAGCATATATTCTTGGGTTATTTTTTTAATATTAAATCAATAACATTTCCAACTCTATTTAATTTTTTAAAATCATATTTTGGATTTCTCTAAATACCAAGTCATGCTCCATGGTCCATGAATATATTCATTAGGACTGCAGCCAGCAGTGTGCAAATTTATCAATAACTCACAAGTAACAGAACTGAAAGACTGCTCCAATTTGAAGTCTACCAACAACTCTCTGAAGCTAAAACCTTTTAGTCTATCAAGCACGGATTTATTCATGATTTTTGACCTCAAAAAATTTAAGGGGAGAGTGTTGAAATATTTTAAGGTCTAATCATTGAATAAAAACTACTCCTAGAACATGAAATATTATTCTGAAATCTGTACCTAGCACTAAAATTGTGTAAAACAACAAAGGAACTCAAAATTGGCCGCTCCCTCTTTTCTCCTTCACATAGCAACATGAGATTTTGTCTGGCTCGAGCTTAATACTATCTAAAGATACATTTTGATATCCCCATTAAAAGCAAGATTAAGAAGACAACAAATATTGAACAAGCCTATTTAATGCATAGACATATATCTAACCACTATTAGCATTTGAAAAAAGATTCGAGATTGTTTCATTTGGGGATAAATTTACATCCCCAGGAAAACTGCAAAAAGAGACTACCTCTAAGAGAAGGGGCAAATGACACCAAGATGCTTTAAATTCTGCATTAAAGAAAGTCTCAGAATTCTTTCCCATATTTACACGTTGCCAAACCCACTGTCTTCAACTTGTCTTCCATTATATTGGGATTAATACTTTAGAGCATTTTTTCCATTGTGTAATGTGCATCACCTTAATAGTGGCAAAGAGAATGCCAAGAGCAGAGTCAATGTGTATAACTCAAGATAATAAAAAAGGCTTCAAAGTTTGCATTTTACCAAGATAGAACAAAGACATCAAGGAGAGTCCTTTTGGGGAAAAATTACAGATCCAGATGAAATAGTCTAGAAGTCTAAGGCAAAGAAAAACTTGGTAAAAATATGAACATTTTTCTTTTCTTTTCTTTTTTTTTTTTTTTTTTTTTGAGACGGAGTTTCGCTCTTGTTACCCAGGCTGGAGTGCAAGGGCGCGATCTCGGCTCACCGCAACCTCCGCCTCCTGGGTTCAGGCAATTCTCTTGCCTCAGCCTCCTGAGTAGCTGGGATTACAGGCACACACCACCATGCCCAGCTAATTTTTTGTATTTTTAGTAGAGACGGGGTTTCACCATGCTGACCAGGATGGTCTCGATCTCTTGACCTCGTGATCCACCCGCCTCAGCCTCCCAAAGTGCTGGGATTACAGGCTTGAGCCACCGCGCCCGGCCTGAACATTTTTCTTTACATTTAGAGAAGGGAAGGAAGACATGGCCATGGCCACCTCATAGGGATGGGGTTGCTGCAATACTTCCTCATGGCCACACCTAGGATCATTCTGAATCATCAGTACATATTTGAGATAACCACAGAGATGGACTAGAGAGAACATCCTGTGCATCCAGAGGGACAGTAAAGAAAGCTTCAGCTTTTGAAATAAGGCTGAGCTGTCTCCATGGCAGCCTTGGGTCCTGCCTAATAGCAGACCTGTGTAGAAAATCAAAAGGGATGAGAAAAGAGCCCACATAGCCCAGACAATACTAAGCAAAATGAATAAACCTATAGGCAACACACTACCTGACTTCAAGCTACACTACAAGGCCACAGTAACAGAAACAGCATAGTACTGGTACCAAAACAGATATATAGACCAATGGAACAGAATAGAGGCCTCAGAAATAATGCCATACATCTACAATCATTTGATCTTTGACAAACCTGACAAAAACAAGCAATGGGGAAAAGATTCCCTATTTAATAAACGGTATTGGGAACACTGGCTAGCCATATGCAGGAAACTGAAACTGGATCCCTTCTTTACACCTTATAGAAAAATTAACTCAAGATGGATTAAAGACGTAAACGTCAGACCTAAAACCATAAAAACCCTTGAAGAAACCCTAGGAAATACCATTCAGGACATAGGCATGGGTAAAGATTTCATGACTAAAACACCAAAAGCAATGGCAACAAAAGCCAAAATAGAGAAATGGGACCTAATTAAACTAAAGAGCTTCTGCACAGCAAAAGAAACTATCATTAGAGTGAACCAGCAACCAGCAGAATGGGAAAAAAAATTTTCGATCTACCCGTCTGACAAACAACCCCATCAAAAAGTGGGCGAAGGATATAAACAGATACTTCTCAAAAGAAGACATTTATGTGGCCAACAAACATATGAAAAAAAGCTCATCATCACTGGTCATTAGGGAAATGCAAATCAAAACCACATTGAAATACCACCTCATGCCAGTTAGAATGGCAACCATTAAAAAGTCAGGAAACAACAGATGCTGGAGAGGATGTGAAGAAACAATAACGCTTTTACACTGTTGGTGGGAGTGTAAATTAGTTCAACCATTGTAGAAGACAGTGTGGTGATTCCTCAAGGATCTAGAACCAGAAATACCATTTGACCCAGCCATCACATTACTGGCTATACACCAAAAGGATTATAAATCATTCTACTATAAAGACACATATACACATATGTTTACTGCGGCACTGTTCACAATAATAAAGACTTGGAACCAACCCAAATACCCATCAATAGTAGATTGGATAAAGAAAATGTGGCACATATACCCCCATAGAATACACAGCCATAAAAAAGACGAGTTCATGTTCTTTGCAGGGACATGGATGGAGCTGGAAACATCATCCTCAGCAAACTAACACAAGAACAGAAAACCAACACCACGTGTTCTTACTCATGAGTGGGAGTCGAACAATGGGAACACAAGGACACAAAGAGGGTAACATCACACACTGAGGCCTGTTGGGGGGTGGGGTACTAGGGGAAGAATAGCATTAGGAGAAATACCTAATGTAGATGACATGTTGATGAGTGCAGCAAATCACCATGGCACATGTATACCTACGTAAGAAACCTGCACATTCTGCACATGTACCTCAGAACTTAAAGTATAATAAAAACAGTAAATAAAATAAAATAAAAATGGAAAATGGGACAATTACCTTCAACAAGACGTTTTACTCAACTGAACTTCTCATACATCCAAGAGTGAAGTTCTGGGACTTGCTGCTCCTAACACATTACCGAGGACACATGACTGGCATTTGTACAGAAGGTCAAAGAGCAGGAAGCATTAGACGGCTGGGGCTGCTGGAATAACCTCACCTATGAGAGGAGACTGGGACTGTCTCCCAAGAAGGGTCTGTGTTCAACAAATGCACATTAGAAAGAACAGCAGTGATAATAACTTGGAGCAAAAGTTCCGAGGCAGGGCCTATGTAACACTATTGGAGAACACTCCTGAGCCTGGTTTGACTGCCTCAGAGACATTATACAAGGAGCTTGGAGAAGTCATTTGGGGAGTTGAAAATGGCCCAAAGATATAGGACTAAAATGCCATAGTAACTAGTGTAGACACTCCCATCTGTTGCTACCCAAAGTGTGATCTATGGACCAGCAGCATCAACATCATTTGGGAACTGACAGAAATGCAGACTCTCAGGACCCACCCCAAGCTCTTGGATCAGATTCTGCATTTTGACAACATCCCCATAGGATTCTTGAACACACTGATGTGGGAGAAGTACCACTCCAGCATTTAGTGAAAACACCTGAAGGCAAGCTCAGGAATCTCCATTTTCAACAAACATCCCAGGTGAGACAAATAAGAAGATGGCAAATTCCAATCAGCATAAGTCTCATTGAGACTTTTAAGAACCTGGATGAGACAGGCCTGGATTTGAAGCAAATCAGCACAAACTTCAGAATCCAGAAATCTCCTCCTTCTCATCCTGAGGAAACTGAAGTCAGGAAAAGGAGCTGATGAGTTCCAATACCTTTTCAAAAGATAGTTAGAATAGGAATAATCATCTTACTTTACAAAATCAGAAAGTATATACATCCTCTTTTTTCAAGTATGATGACATGGTTATTCTCCAACACAAGCTCTGACTTTCAAGTTTTTTTTTTTTTTTTTAAGATGATGACAATGATGTTAATGATGACGAATACTGCTGAAAATATTCTCCCTTGCCAAATTACTTTGTGGTTCCTTAAAAACCATAAGCTCTACGAATCTCATCATATCCTAATGCATTGCTTTGTACAGACCCAGGAAGGAGAGCAGCCTCTATCACTCATCAAAGTGTCTTTTTAATGCAGTCTATGTTCCCTTTAGAAGTAACCATCTGCACACCAGACAGGCTTCCTTCTCACTCCTGTGCTATGAAGGTGCTGCCTTTAGTAGACTTTCCCCCCATTTTTACCATTTAAATATTTATAACTGTAATGCAGCCATGGCCTAGTTTATCAATAGTGATTCTTCTTATATTCAATGACAAAGAAATGTGGAACAATAATGAGTTAGGGCTTTGGTCTCTCTTGCTACATGGTGATTTGTTTCTTTGACCAGCCTCTGAGCTTATAGTTCACATCATCCCAACTCTGCCACTTGGAAGGTACGAAGTTTCAAAGAATGTCGAGCCCTCTAGGATCCTTTATGTGGTGTCCCAGCCAATAATTTGGAGAGAAAAAGTGTTCAATCCTTTTCTCAAATGTACTCTAAAATAAATTGTAGATCAATAAGTCATTTTAATTTTAAAAATTAAGTGTTTAAAAGAAAATAAAGCGCTAATATTTCCCTGCCTTGAGAAAGGACTTTTTAAAGAATAATATCAGTCAGAAGCCTGAAAAAGAATGATTAATATGTTTAACTGAATAAAAATATACAACCTGTAAAACATTTTAAAAGCCATATATTATTAGTAATATTAAAAAGCATATAAATCTCTTAGATAAATGTTGGTGATGTCTGATGAACAAACACGTAACATTGTATATGGAAAAAGGTGCTTAACACAAATAAGAAAAAATGAGAAATATTTAAAATAAAATTTTTAAATCTTAGTGGCCAAGGTATAAATAGGATATTCAAAAAAGAAGAAATACAGTCAACCAATATGCATATGAAAAGTGTTAACCTCACTGTGTCAAACAAATACAAATCGAAGCCATGCTATAACACCTATTTTTCACCTACTACTGTCCCATATACTACTAGTGATAGTATAAGCTAATTCCCATCTTCTAGATAACTGTTTGCCAACATTTAAAAAAAAAAACTTTAAAAATGTATATATGCTTCATGTATCAATGCCACTTGTAGAACCACATCTTAATTAGAGGTAGAGCTGATGTTTATTAAAGCAACCAACAATACTGAACATGTATATAATGGAATGCTTTGTGACCATTAAAATTTATGATCTAGATCTATAATTATTAACTTAAAGGTTGTTCATGATATATTGCTGTATTAGAAACAACAGGTTTAATGAATAGTATTTTTCTTATACTTTTTTTTGGGTAAAATGAAAATGACGATATGCTTATGTTTTCCAAGGGCACCAAAACAGCCAGCATTACTATCTGGGTGGTATTTAATAGGTTATTAATTAAATATTTACTTATCTGTATTATATAATTTTCTATAATATGTATTAGTTATTGTAATGCATGTTGATTAAAAATATGTAAATATTTACAATCCAGAAGGGAGGAGGGAGAAGGAGAGTCAGCAAACAAAATATGCAGAAGGGGTTCCCTCTTTTATAGTAAAAAGGTAAGTAGAGAGGGCTCACCCTTTCAGAGTGACTAGTTACAGAAGGAAGACAGGCCATCGTGGGTTGTCTGTCTCCTTTGTTTTGAGTCAGATTTTATAGCTTCATATACTTTCTTCACTATGCAAGGAACTATTGATAAAAATAGTTTAACATCATCATGGATTACACTGGACTTCCAGCAAGTGAGTTGCCTAATGGCTTATTTAGCTAACGTAAGCAATGTGTTGCTATACTACTGAGGCCATATTGTGAAGAACAGTGATAGCTCTACATTTCCTTGTTATGTTAGAAGAACTTTTTAAAATTAGCAAATAAAAATTGTATATATTTATGGTGTAAAAAATAATGTTTTGTAAAAAATAATTATTTGTAAAAAATAATTTTATACATTGTGGCATGGCTAACTCAAGCTATTTCACACATGCATTACCTCATATACTTATCTCTTCTTTTGTGGTTAGAACATCTTAAATATACTCGACTCTCTTAGCAATTTTCTAGTATACAATATATTGCTCCTAACTGTAGTCAGGGTGATATACCACAGATGTCTTGAACTTATTTCTATCTAACTTTTCTTCTTTGACCAATAACTTCCCTATCTCCCTTCTCCCAGACTCTGGTAACCACTATTCTACTTTCTGCTCCTATGAGCTCAATTTTATTATTATCATTATTATTATTTAATTTTTGAGATGGAGTCTTGCTCTGTTGCCAGGCTAGAGTTCAGCAGTGCCATCTCAGCTACTGCAACCTCTACCTCCTGGGTTCAAGCAATTCTCCTGCCTCAGCCTCCCAAGTAGCTGGGACTACAGGTATGTGCCACCACATACAGATAATTTTTGTATTTTTTAGTAGAGATGGGGTTTCAGCAAATTGGCTAGGATGGTCTTGATTTCTTAATCTTGTGATCTGCCCACCTCTGCCTTCCCTTCCAAAGTGCTGGGATTACAGAGGTGAGCCACTTGGCCCGGCCAAGCTCAACATTTTTAGATTCCATGTAAAAGTGAGATGATTCAGTATTTGTCTTTCTGTGTTTGCCTTATTTTACTAACCTAAGTGTTCATCAATGGATGGATTGATAAAGAAAACACGGCATATATACCTAAGGGAATGATACTCAGCTTTAAACAAAGATGAAGCTCCTGTCATTTGAAATAACATAGTTGATCCTGGAGGACATTATGTTAAGTGGAATAAGTTAGAAGAACTTTTGAGTGAACCCCGCACCTGTGATTTTTCTGGCCAGCCTCTTCATTTGGCCTTCTGGAATACCTCGTCAGGACACCTTATCCTAACCACACCCATTTTCCTTAAGAGCTGCAACATGAATGGCAGTATCACTAGAAGCCATGCCACAAACAGAATAAAGCCATAGAATTAAAGTTTTAAATTAGGAAAGAAAAATCTTTGTCCTTTGGAATCACAAAGGACAAAATGCACTGAGAATATCATGGAGAAAATGGCCACTTGCTTCAAGGAAATGGTGTTCATTCACATAATTACAGCATCACATGAATAAGCTAATAGACTGTGGGCCATACACCTGATGAACAGGCATAAATGTTCAGGTCGTTCTTAGCAGGATTTACTGACCTTGAAAGTGAGATGAGGCTGATTTAACAGAGGCAGGTCAAAGATATCAGTTTCCAAACAATTATCTATTTGTAAATGAAAATCCTCTTTGAATAAACTGGTGGCTCTCTTGGTTCCTGTGAAGCCCTAAATTATTTTGTAAATGTTTTGGGTGTCATGATTTCATTTCCCTTTAAGACACATCCTTTACTAATAAGGACTTTGGAACCTTGTGTCTGAAGTTCAGAGAAGCTACCAGCAGGTGGCAATGTTGGTTTATTGAGCAACGTCACGGGTACACGTGGGCACAGACTGCGGGTAGTATCCATAGATACTTTCCCTAAGATGCCTAGTTTAATTCTTTCAAAATACAAAACTATTTACAAAGCCTCAAGCACTTAGGGGAAAGAAGGGAACTCTAATCATAAATGTATATACTTATATAGAAAGGTAATGAGAAGCCAGGTATTCTTTGCAAATATAAATCAAAGTCAAAAGAAATTATAGGTAGTTTGAGAGTCTCATGGTTAGCTATCTTATTATCAGTTAATGTTTTCATAAATTCTATAATCAGAGTTTACATTCTTCCACATCCTCAGAGATGGTCTTCTTTGCCTTTCTCCCAGTTCTGCACATTCTAGTTATTGTGAGATTTAAGCATTGTTCTATGACCCCCACAAATCAAGTAAACAAAGTCCTTAATTATCTTTAAGCAAGGGTGCTGACTACAATGGTCAATAACTGCAGCCCTGGTGTGAAACAGCCATGGGTCTAAATTGTTCACCATTTACTTGGGCAGAGTATTTATTCTTGTTAAACTTAACTGTCTTGATCTATAACATAGTGCTAAGTATATACCTGCCTCATAGGATTAAATGAGAGATCACAGGTTTAAAGTGCTAAGTTTAAGGTACTATGCCTGGCACATAGTAAATCATCATTCATTCTATTATCATGGTTTATATAAGTCCCTGATTGAGTACCTTTCCTTTTGTTTTAATGGTTAGATTTAAAAAATAGAGTACTTAATTACCATAGTTTGTACCCTAATCACAAAAGATGCAGGAGAAGGGTAATTAGAAAAGGGATGCACTCTCTCTTTTACAACGGATTTCAATCTCCTCTGCTAACTGTCCTCTCAGTCTGCACTTTTGCAATTACAGCTATTATCAACGTTGTATTCCATTGGCCTGATTCACCAGCCCACTGGCTTTTCCTGCAGCTGTCTGGCAGCTTAGCTTTTTCCCCTTATCTCTACTACTTTAAGGATATCTCTTACTTAGCAGGATCACTTTTTTGTTATCTTTCCAAATATTCCAAACATAACCAAGATATACTAAAATTACTGCACACAAACATTTTACTTTCTACAAATCCCCTCTAACTCTATCCCGCTTCATTGTCGCATTCCTTTGTTTATTCTCCTGCCATAATTGGCCAGGTCAGGCAGCCAGTTGCAGTAAACATTTTGCCATTAACCTATCGACCTCAGAACTTTCTACGTGAAAAACCTAGCTTGAGTGCTCCCTCCCCTCCTCTCTCTCCTCTGCATCCTTCTCCCTGCTTCCACCTTTATCTAGAAGTTGCAGCTTAAAGGAAACCTAGTTATAATTCCACTTCAGGATACATTCAACAAAGACACCTCCATTTTATCCTCATTAAGGATGTGCTACATGCTGAAAACGTTACAGCCTGAACTAGAAATACTGACCCTTTCTTAAGGGCTGATTACAGCAACTTGGTTGTGGTAGCTGACATGCCTCTGTATGTTTATAACAAAGGAGATGGAATTAACTAAATCTAGTTTCTGTTATGATTTACTCTACCTGTTCCGAGGCTTGTTAATAATTTGTAGATTTTTAGAATCATAACCAGCTCTATCTTGCTCTGCTAGAAATTATTCTACCAGAAATTCCACCCTCCACTCCAAATAAATAAATAAACAGCAGGGGGAAATTTCCTGCCCAGACCGTGGTCCTCTTACCACTTGATATTCTCCATGAACCTATTCTGATACTTTCCTTACATCTGAGATGCTGAGTGTACCAGCCCCAATGGTCAGCCCATACATGGTAATGGAACTCTGACTCACGATCCCTATAATAATAAGCCTAGAAAGCCAAACCATAACTCCTAAAGAAATTGGCTCAGAAAGGCCAAGACTTGACCTGCTCAATGACTTTCAGCTTCCCTATTTTTTGTCCCCACTCTGCTTTCAACTTGGGACCAATCCGTAAAAGCCAAAAATGATCCCCCAAACCCATCACATAAGATGCCCCACCTCTGGTTAGCCTACCTTCAGCTTTCTCATGCCAATAATGTCCAATCAGAGCACACCTGGAATGATTTAACATGTATGTATTTGTTGAACAAAGCTTCCCCATCCCCCTGCCTGTCTTGGAATCAGGCAAGAAATGGTGGCTGATTCCCTTGCTGTAGCAGGCTCTGAGTGAACACCTCCACCTATTCTCGTTTGAGTAGCCTTTGTTACTCCCCCAGTATTCTGAGAGGTTCCACTGAGATATGGTCTGCACTGTCCATTGCTTCTGTTCCTAGGTTTCGATCAGGTGCAGTACCCATGGATATTTCTCATGCCTTGCTGCTTGTGGCTTACTGAGTCCATGCAGATGTGGAAAGTCTGCATGATGTCTGAACTCTGCTCTTTTTTCAATGAGCCCCTCAGTTTTTTATTCTGTTTTGTACCCAAGTTTTATTATTGGTTCCCATTAGTTTGACATTCTTGGAAGGCCTTTCCTATTCACCCTCTTTGCTTTCTTTTGTTCTTCTGTCTGTGCTGGACTGTCTGAAAGTGTTTATCATTAGAAGGAGAATCCCAGGGTAGAGCACAGGCATGAGTCCTATAAGCCTGTAGTCTGAGCTGGCCTCACAGACTTTCAGTTCTCAGCAGACCAGTTTTCATTTGTACAAACTTGTGGTGAGTCACCAGTAAAACTGGATGAGGTCTTTTTTCTATTCTATTTTGGTTTTTTGGGTCCTGAAGCTTTGCTTTCATCCAGAGATAATGTTGTCTCTGTTTTTCAGCCTACCAGGAGATATGTATTGTCAAGTCTGCATTTATAGGCAGCTGACTTCTTGAGAACCTCAGACATGAAGTACACAAGCATTATTTCTGATGAATTTTTGGCAGGTCTTATGAGGTCAAGACTAGGTCTTCTCCAAGAAAAGCTTCTGCTTCTTTTATGTACTGTCATTGCAGTCCTAATGTTTGAGCATAGTTCTCTAAATGGCACAGGTTTATATATATATATATGTAAATACATATATGTATGTGTGTGTATATATATATATATATATATATATATGGTGTGTGTGTGTGCTGAAACTTCAAAGGCTACTTTCACGTGGAAAAAAAATTGTTCATTTGAGAGGTGCTTTAGGAAAAAAGGGAATAAGATTTCTCAGGCCCAAGGAGTAGTGTTTTTCTATTGTTGTGCAGAGGCCTCCAAAAGAAATTCTGATTTAAAAACTTGTTTCACTAAAAGAAGCTTTGGTCTAGGCTAACCCTCAATTTTACAAACTTAAAATAACAAGCAAGATGCATTTCCCTAGTAAATCCCTCCCTCCCTAGTCCTTCAGCTGTCTCCCTGTATCCAGGTTTCCCTTTTCCCTCTTCCCCTTTATTATTCTCTCTCCTGCTACTCTTCCATTGTCTTCTCCCTTCACTTCCGCTTGTCTGGACTTCCTACCTTTTCCAAGTGATTCTCCTAAAACCCTAAAATGCCAGTTGCCTCTGAAGACCCATTGTTCCTAGTCCCAAGTGGTCCCAGGTATGTAAGCAATTCTAGAATTTAGGCCTCAGATCTGAGCTGAATTAAAAGTTATCATTAAGGATTTTCCTAAGTCCACACAAGACTAGCACATACTCATGCAATAATTTAGAATATTTTGAGGGTATACAACCCATAGATACTTGACATATGACAACTTAAAAGTATGTTAGTTGGAGCCTCAGACACTAAATCCTAAAAATGGCAAAAGCTGACTGGAGCGACTCAAAAAGAGACCTAGATGATCCCTCTTTTTTTTTAACCTTAGGGTAGAAAAAAAATCCTAGTCCTGGAACATCTACAATAAAAACTGAGGCTGGGCGCAGTGGCTCACATCAGTAATCCTAGCACTTTGGGAGGCCGAGGTGGGCAGATCACAAGGTGGGGAGTTCGAGACCAGCCTGGTCAGCATGGGGAAACCTCATCTCTACTAAAAATACAAAAATTAGCAGGGCGTGATGGCGGGCGCCTTTAACTCCAGCTACTTGGGAGGCTGAGGCAGGAGAATTGCTTCAACCCTAGAGGCAGAGGTTGCAGTGAGCTGATATTGGACTACTGCACTCCAGCCTGGGCAACAGAGAAAGACTCTGTCTCAAAAAAAAAAAAATTGATTGTTCTATAATTTAATCATGTAAACAGAAAAGATGAAACAATAGAATATTTGTCAATGGACTACATCTGAAATTGGAGACTATTTTAGAAACAGAAATTAGCATAAGAGGTAACCCCTTTTACCTGAATTAAGTGTCCTACATAACATTTTTAAAGGACTCCAGAACACAAACAAGACCCAAAATAAACTTAGAGTTCTGCAGATCAAACAGCTAGGTAGCTCACTTTCTGACCCATCATTTGCTGAAAAGGATACTTGCAAGTATTAAAAACAGAAGAAACACTGGAAAAAAGATTGTCCCATCATGCAAAATAAGCACCAAGTCAAAGAAAAATCTCTCAATTCAGATCTGTGAAGGTAATCTGAAGGAAGAAAATGCACCCAATATCCTACCTTACCATAAACACTCAAGATGAATTGACTGTAATATAGATGGTCAACGTGCTGGCAGGTACGAAGGCTACTCTTTCTTCATTAAACCCTGTCACCTGTGTTCGGCCTCTTTCTTAGAGCAAACATATAACATAGGTGGCAGTTTTTTTCAAATAATGCACAGACTGTTCCTATCTCTCAATCTTTAACTGTAATCCTTGGGCTCTTGAGTAAAAACCATTCCTTCCTTCTCTGTGATATCACCCCTGAAAATTTAATAGAAAGTGACTTACTTTGCAAATGGAACTAGCTGAAATGCACATCAGAGGAATGACTTCTTGAGGTTCCAGAAGCCTCTTCTATTCATTATCAAGTGCGTTTGTTCGGGTATATCTCTGCCTCCTTCATTACATTTGATGCCTACCCCAGATAAAGCTCTTGATACATAGATTAATTTCCTACTGAAACTGTAACAAATTACCACAAACACAGTGGCTTAAAACAACACACATTTATTACTGTACAGTTCTGTAAAAGTGCAAAAATGGGTCTTACTGGGCTAAAATCAAGGGTCACCAGAGTTGCATTACTCCTAGAGGCTCAAAGGGAGAATCTGCTGCCTTACATATTTAGCTTTTAAAGGCCACCTAAATTCCTTGGCTCATGACCTCTTCCTCCACGTTCAAAATGAGCAGTGGAGCATCTTGAAATCTCTAATACCAACCTTCTTCTTCAACTTGTAAGTACCACTGTGATTATATTGGGCTCACCTGGATAATGTAAAAGTCAATTAATTAGCAATCTTAATTGCAACTACAAACTGAGCCTCCCCTGACATATAAGATGACATAGTTTCTGGAGAGTAGGATATGAACATCTTTGAGGGGCTATTGTTCTGCTTACCACAGCATCTTACCTAACATTTCATGGACTAAAATTTCTGCTGACATAGGAAAAATAACGGGAGGGGAATCTATTAAACATCAGACTGTTTCTATCAGACAGTTATCCAAACTCCCCCAATATCCAAAGGCAAAGACAAGACTTAAACCTATAGATAAAAAGCCTAATATCAAAGGCCTTCATATACTCTACACTAGCTTTTGTAGCACTCCCATCCTGCCAGTAAAGAAATCAAACAATTGAGAATATTGATTTGTTCAATACCTCAGGGCCATCTACAAAATTATTATCCTTAATTTCCCCACAGAACCTAACCCAACTACCATCCTTTCATCAATTCCAAATGCAGCCACTTGCCACACTGGAACAGGTCTCTGCTTTGCCCTTTTCAGAGTGTCTGTAGTAAAGTCAATGCCTTTATATCTTCACCTGGGGACTGCAACAATATACTCAGACAGTCACGCCTTAGGGGTTCATTAAAGCCCCTCCTATTTTCCCAGATTCTAACATAAGACTTTAAAGACATAGGTTTCTTTTCTAATTCAGTTTTGATACAATATGTAGATGATCTCCTTCTTTGTTCAGAGGACAACAAAGCCCGTTTTTAAGAGGAATTCCATTTATTTATTTTCGGCCTTAACAGAAAAGGATGTAACATTTCAAAAAATAAATTATAATTATGCCAGAATAGAGTCCATTATTTAGGGTATGAACTATATATAAAGGAGAAAACACACTCTCATCATAAAGACAATTCAACTTGCCCTGGCCCTCTAATAAATGACAACTTAAGAGAAGTTCTAAGTTTAACTGATACTGAAGATAATGAGCGCCAAACTTTTCTGGGATTGCAACATCTCTTTATGAATTGACTAGGGCTTCAATAAAAGATACTCTCCTCTGAGAGGAAAAACATGAACAGGCCTTCTGTAATCTAAAGAAGGCTCTTCAAGAGACTCGCCTTCTCTAGGAACTCTTAACTACAAAAGGCCCTATTATCTATTTGTTCATGAGTGATCTGGACAAGTTGAGGTTTAAACTCAACTTCAAGAGAAACATCGAAACCCATTGCTTACTATAACCGCACCCATGACCTGGTTGCACAGACTTAGCCTCCTTATATCAGGATAATAGCCATGGCTGCAAAAATTTTTAATGCTTCTGCTGAATCATTTCTTAGCTCCCCACTTGACCTCGTGGTTCTTTACGCAGTACAGATATTACTACGAAGAGCAAACAATGCTTTCTAGCCAGTTAGCTAACCTCTTATGAGACTCTGTTACTCTCTCCCTCCCGCATTACTAAAATTCACTGCTACAATACCCTAAGTACTGCCACTCTCCTGCTCCTACCAAAGGAAGGGAAACTTTACAATTATCTTACCTAAGTTAGGGGACTTTCTGTACCTCACACAGATTTATTATCGATTCCCTTTGGAAACTATCACCTAATATTATTTGTTGATGGATACCTCAGAACAGAAACTGGAGGTTATCAAACAGGTTGTGCTATCACTTACTAATTTAAGCTCTCCTTTAGACTACAGTTGGCCCTCCACATCTGTGGAATCAACCAAGGATTCCACCAACCACAAATATAAAATATTCAGAAGAGTTTTCCCTAGGTTTTCTTCAAGTATTGTTACAATATCAGGTCTCACATTTAAGTCTTTAATACATCTTGAGTTGATATTTGTATATGGTGAGAGATAGGGGCCCAGTTTCATTGTTCTGCCTATGGCTATCCAATTTTCCCAGCATTATTTATAGAAAAGCATGTCCATTCCCCAGTGTATGTTCTTGTAGACTTTGTCAAAGATCAATTGGCTGTGAGTATGTGGCTTTATTTCGGGCAACTCTATTTTGTTTCATTGATCTATATCTATTTTTGTACTAATACGATGCCGTTTTGGTTACTATTGCCTTGTAATATAATTTGAAGTCAAGTATTGTGATACCTCCAGCTTTGTTCTTTTTGCTTGCTTTGGGTATTCGGGATTTTTGTTTGTTTGTTTGTTCCATACAGACTTTAGGACTTTTTTTTTTCTAATTTAATCTAAAAAGACATTGGTATTTTGGTAGGAAGTGCACTGAATCTTTACATAGTTTTGAGCAGTACAGTCATTTTAATGATATTAATTCTTCTGAATTATGAGAATAGGATGTTGTTCCACTTTTTTATGTTATCTACAATTTCTTCATTAGCGTTTTGTAGTTTTCCTTGTAGACATCTTTTACTTCCTTGGTAAAATATATTTCCTAGGTATTTTATGGGTTTTCTGTAGCTATTATAAATGGGATTACCTTCTTGATTTGGTTCTCAGCCAGGTGATTATTGGTGTATATAAAGGTTACTTATTTTTATATGTTGATTTTGTATCCTGCAACTACTGAATTCATTTATCAAATTTGGTTTTTTTGGTAGAGTCTTCAGGGTTTTCTGGATATAAGATTCTATCATCAGTGAACAGGGATAATTTGTCATCTTTTTTTCCAGTTTGGATGTGTTTTATTTCTTTCTTCTTGCCTAATTGCTCTGGCTAGAACTTCCAGTACTATATTGAATAGGAGGGGTGAAAGTGGGCATATTTGTATTGTTCCAGTTCTTAGAAGAAATGATAGACAATGAAAACTTGGAAGGGTGGAGGGGTGAGAGGGGTGTAGAAGATGAAAAATTACTTAATGGGTACAACGTATTATTCTGGTGAAGGATATACTAAAAACCCTGACTTTACCACTACCCAATATATCCATGTGACAAAATCACACTTGTGCTTCATAAATTTATACAAATAGCTTTTAAAAAAATTTAGAAAAAATAATACAAATAAAATACAGTAAACAACTATTTGCATGGCATTTACATGTATTAGGTATTTTAAGCAATCATGAGATGATTTAAAGTATAATCATGCATTAATTAATGAGGGGGATACTTTCTGACAAATGCATCCTTAGGCAATTTTATCATTGTGTGAACATTACAGAGTGTACTTAACAAACCTAGGTGATACAGCATACTACACACCTAGACTATATGGTATACCCTAGAGACCCTAGGCTATAAACATATACAACATGTTACTATACTGAACAGTGTAGGTAATTATAACACAACGGTAAGTATTTGCATATCTAAACATAGGAAAGGTATGGTAAAGTATGGTATTATCATCTTAGGGTGTCACTGTCGCATATGAGGTCCACTCAAAACATCGTTATGTGGCCTATGACTGCATACAGGAGGATGTGTGTAGATTATATGCAAATATTACAACATTTTATATAGGAAACTTGAGTGTACTTGAATACTGGTATCCATAGGAGGAGTCCTGAAACTAATCCACTGCAGGTACTGAGGGAGAACACTCTATACTCTTCCAACTGAGGTACTATCGGCTCAGATGGCAGAACTTATTATGCTTACCAGAGCTTGTCATCTAGCCAAAGCCTAGAAAGTAAACATTCATACCTACAGCAGGTATGCCTTTGCAGTAGTACATGACTTTGGGATGCTTTGCAACCAAAGAGGTTTCTCATCTCTGCTGGAACTTCCATCAAAAACAGACCAGAAACTTTGATCCAGTCTACCACCCATGAGCATCTAGGCTGATTTCATGGCTTTGATATTGTGAATAGTGTTGCAATGAACATTTACCTGCATGTGTCTTTATGTCTACCAGGAGGTGGAGGGTGGGAGGAGTGAGAGGATCCATAAAAATAACTAAAGGGTACTAAACTTAATATCCGGGTGATGAAATAATCTGTACAACAAACCCCTATGACCCAGATTTACCTATATAACAAACCTACGCATATACCCCTAAACTTAAAAAAAAAAAGTCTAAAAAAAGAAACTTTTAGATGCTTCCTAGGGAGGTGGCTATTTTAAAGGTTGAAGCCCATGCAAAAACTGACAGTGTAAAAGCTAGGGGAAATGCTATAGCAGATCATTCTGCCAATAAGCAGGCTTCCCCAAGGTTATGAGCCTAATTTATTCTCAAAGAATAAATCCCTTGAAATATTCATAATGGCCATTATCAAAATATCAATGTTAAGTTCCTAAAAAGTCCTAACAAGGAAGAATGGAAAAATTCTGGTTGCACATTTCACTCAAATCATCTCTGGCACCCCCAATAAGGACGCTGGAGATATGAATAATTTCAAATGGATATGAACAAAATTTCTCTATGAAACTACTCATCATGGTACAGACAAATTGTTTACTATCTTAAATCAACATTGGTGGGGAAGATGTATGGACAGTTGAGGCTATTTTTAAATCATGTGTCACCTGTCAACCCAACAGAATCCTGGAGAAACTATGAAACTGGATGTGAAATCTCAAAGACCCTTAACATCTTCAGATAAGTTTTATCCAATTTCCATTCTCCATGAAATGTAAATATATCTTTGTTATTGTATGTGTATTTTCAAGATCAATTGAAACATTTCCTTGACGAAAAGCTACAGCCTTCACAATCAGTACAAAGCTCCTTGATAACGCATTTCTAACTCGGGGTATACAAACTTTTGTAACAAGTAACCAAGGATCATGTTTTATGGGTTCCATTGTAAAAGAAATCTGTAATGCATTGTCCCTTACTCAAAAATGACACTGCCCTTACCATCCACAATCTTCTAGAACAGTTGCAAGAACCAATAGCATCTTTAAAATTTGCAAAGCTTTCTGAAGCACCTGAGCCTCCTTTGGGATACCAAAGTTATCTCCACCAGCACTTAGGGCCATATGGTCCACCTGCTCAGAGACATACTGATTATCTACCGATGAACTGGTAACTGGAAGGCCCATTCATTTGTGGACAGCACCTACAGCATTAGACTACTTTGCTACACAAAAATATGGCAAAATATCACAAGAGACTCATGCAGTATACTCAGCCTCATTACCAATAAGTTAAGATTGACTTCATGTTTACAACACCTTTCTTCACAGCCTCTTCATGATCTTCAACAGGAAATCCTGATTATTGGAACAGACATTAGAAAAAACTGTTCTTGAACCTTCCTCCCCTGTAAGGGACCTTATCAGATACTTTTAACAACAAATACAACACGGAAACTCCAGAGGATCAATCCTTGGATTCATGCTTCACAATTAAAGAAGCAATTCAGTATTCCATACAACTGGAAGGCGACTCCAACAGAAAAACTCAAACAGAATTCTAACAGATGTTATAGAAATAGTTGGTCTTCAGAAGCAGATGGCTGACCCAAAACCCCCAGAAAAAGATGATCTCAGACAGTAGACAGCTTCCACCCAATACATCAAACCTAAAACCTGTTTGCTTTTTGCATGTTTGTTTTTAATCTTCTTGCCTGTTACCACTCTTCTCATTTTCTATAGAGCCCTGATTGTCGTCCACTAATAATGATTATTTTTCTCTTTTTACCTTGTCTATTATAATTGAGTCAGAACATACTCATTCTAGTACCATTCTTAGACTTTTTTCCAAAAATTAGCCACTGCCCTCAATATCACAGACTGCTGCATATGTCATCCATAACCAGAACCCCTGATAAAAACCTCTGAGCAATCCTAGTCTCATCAAATGACGCCCCAGAAAATTACAATCAGTGACATTTCCACTTGTACCTACATGGACGAATGACTGAACAAATCAACCTACAACTTTACAGTTGTCTCTCTATACCAGAAAAAGAACCAATTCTTGCTGTCTGTTTATCACACTCTACATAATTCTAAATTTGAATTCCATAATCTTCACTGCACAATGGGCCAATTACTTGATGCCTAGAAGAGAATAATAGAGATTCAACTATGTAACTCAGCTAGCATGGGGCCTTGGTTCCAACCTCATGTCATGAATAATTCTTTTTGTCCATGGCCATACAGTTCGTGGCCAAAATTCCTGGTCCCATTTGCCTCAGGCTAACACATCAAGTCTTTTTGGTACACAGAGACCCTGATTCTAAAAACATCAAGGCTGGATATTCTGACTCAAATACAAGTTCCAAAATGAGGCTACCTTTGAAGCATTCTGTCAAGGAGAATTACTGACTCATTGTTTATATGAATAATCAGAGCAGTGTTCCAACACCAGAAATCATATACATAGAAAAGACTATATGAAATTTAACATTAACTCTAACAGAGATTATTAACAGTACCACCTCTACCCTAGATGTAATACACATCAGTCTTAACTCATTGGCAGCAGTAATGAATAATCTCATTGCTCTAGATTTCTTGTTGGTGGCATCTGTGGCAATGCTAATACTTCTTGCAGTACATAGATTTAAAAAACAGGCAAGGCAGAAGAGGCTATATGCTACCTTACACAAAAGTTACCTAAATCTCTAAGGTGATCCTCAGGTCCTGTAGAAATTTTTCTCACAGCCTGAATTGGGCAATTTGGGTTCCTGGATCAAAACATCTTATAAGGACTATAAACTACTTTTGTTTTTGTCACAGTGCTCATGATTCTGATCTGTTACATTCTATCTTGAGTCTTAGATACTTCTGTACAGCCACTCTCATCAGATGATAGCCATGATGATACCATGACAAAAAAGGTCAAGATCTTGGGAAACTATATGTACAACTGAACAATCCCTAAGTGGTGAAGGTCTCAAGCTTCCATGAGAATAATGCAAAGGTAAGATTCAGACTGAACACACAAATAGACAATGGCCAAATATCTATCTCTCTATCTATCTATCTATATCTATATATATATAGATATATATATGAGCGCACACACACACACATATACGTGTATATATATATATATATATATATATACCGTCACAGACTATATATATATATATATATAGTCACAATATATGACAATAGCACTCTGATGCACTATCTTTGCAGCAATAAGCCTGGGAAACCAAACCACAATTTGCAAGCTTCAGCCAGCTTCGCTACATTTTGTCCTTATTCCCAACTCAGGGCCAAAAGAAAAACCCAAATATGCATCTCAAGCCAAACTCGTAAGATGCCCCACTTCCAGGTAGCTTACCTCCAGCTTTCCCATGCCAAGGATGTCCAGTCAGAGCATATATAATATATTTGCATTTCTATTTTTCCATATAAAGTTTTACCACTCTTCTGCCTATCTCTGAATCTCTGAAAAATGCAAATGGTAGTATCTGGAACTATAACAAGCTCTGAATAGTTTTTTCTCATTTAGGTGGTTTTAATTTATTTTCACACACCCTTGTACAATGCCTACAATGTCCAAGGCAACCCAAAATACTAAACTCTAGCAAGTGTACCAATAATGTAGGAAAGAAAACTTACCTTAAAATTACTAGTTCTGATTTTCAGCAGGTATCTAACCTTGGAAAAGATAGTTAACATCTCTAAGTCTTAGTTTTCTCTTCTGAAAAATGAGAGTAATATGATCATCTAAATGGATTTGGTGTAATGATTAAATGTGATGATGATGATGATGATGGTTTCTTGTAGTAGCTATGTTCTTCAGAGGGGATGGTAATTGTATCTTGCTGTTTGCTACCTAATGTGAGATAGTATATGATTTCATGTGCATGTGTGTGTGTGTGTGTAGGTGTATAATTTCAAGCATATACAGAGGTACACAAATAATATGACAAATCTCAATGTATTCATCACCCAGTTTCACGAATTAACAACTCATGGATGATCTTCTTTTATCCATTGTCCCCCTACTCACTCTTCCATTGTATTTTATTTGAAGAAAATCCCAAACATCACTATTATTTCATTTGTAGTACTTCATTATATATCTTTAAGAAATAAAGACTCTGTTATAAGATATAAGCACAATATTATTACAGTCCTATAAAAATCCTTAACATTTTCCAATACCAATTTCTCATGCTGTGAATCTAATATGGTAAAAAGTTCAACATTGATTTATATACACCTCAATTGTTTCCACACATTTATGGCTCCTTTTTTCATTTTTAGTTTTCTTTAAAATAGTGTTCATAAAAATGCATGGTTACGAATTGGATTACTGCTATATTTTTGACAAGGGGGAGAATTTGAAATAAAACTAAATTTTGTCTCCATTAATACTTATCTTCACTACCTTTGGTGAGTCTTCCTTATAATTTCTTGCTATTTTAATATCTAAACAACCTAGGGTAGGCTGTTTAATAATTACTATTTAGCTCCTTCTAGTACAGTAAAGGGAATTATAATAAAATGATACTATGGATAATATACAGGGGACTTCACTTAATGTCATAAATATCCTTTTAAATATTTTCAAAATATTTACCATGTCCCTCAGAAATAATGATGAGTTTTTGCTTGTCTGATTTATTTGTAAGGTTCAGTTTATTTACTGAGGATTATCGATGTACAGTTACCAGTAAATTTAGAAATTATCCTGTAGGTTGCATATTTACGAAAAGTCCTTCCCTATCATTTATCATCCTCTAAACACATCCTGACCACTTTTGCTATCATCAGTTTTGAGCAATTGATTTTCAGAAGCAGACATTTGAGGGGAGTGGTTGAAGGGGAGATCATTTGAGCATTGCTGTTTTTATGAGTCAATAACTCACCTCAATGAAAAAGATTTAATTTCACTGAGGTAAGTAAAGTGTCCTTTTAAAAGGATAAAAAGAAAATATCATACATTCATTCTGTATAGTTATATCATTAGATTTTCTACTTTAAAAAATTCCCTCTGGACACACTTTATTTTCCCAAACTATACTAAATACCACAGCAAACAAAAATTTTTGCAAACCTTATCGAAATAAAAAAAAAAAAAAACACCTAGAGTCAAAGTACATTCAACTAGTGAATTATTGCATATAAGTATTAAGCTTCTTTGATTCTTTTTGGTGAAGTCAGAACAGTGAAATTAATGAAAAAATCCTTAGAAGATTTTTTTTCCAAATGGATAAAAAGGAAGATGGTAAAGGGAAGGCAATCTTCTAAAAAAAAGCTACGATTTTTTAATATCTTAATAGAAAATATATTAGTGAAATGTAATATTAACAGAAATGTCTCATTTGCACCAAACAATAAAATTGGCTTCTAGATGAGATATTTTTGTTTCATAAATCTTAGGAAATATAACTTGAGATTATTAACAAAAGCATACCCTAAAACCCATTACATCTAAATTTCATTTTCTGTGGTATTGGCTAAGGGTTTGGTTATTATATTTAAGTGAATAAAATCAACTGTTCTGTTAAATATTTTCCAGAAAGAAAAACCAGAAGATGTAATTGCAGGAGACAAGGATAACCTCTTCTTGCTTACTGTCATTAAGTTTTAGACCGAAAATGCAATAAAAATCAAATGTCAAATCTTTCAACTATAATAATTTTATTCTTCCTGGTTTATTCAGTGTGCCTTAGATAAGTTCTGTAAAAGGGAAAATGCTCTGAGTCACACATTTAAAAATTTAAAAGTTGTAACCACATCACTCTTATCAGAATTAATCTTGGCACTGTGATAAACCAAGGTAAGTAATTTTTCTCTAGCATTAAGATCGTCTTCTAAGCCAAATTCCAACTATGTTGAAACCTAAGGAAATCACATCTAATTATTTAAAACTTTGACACAGAAACAATAGTAATAAAGTGAATGGCACATTGCCTAATACTCAGCGGTCTCATGTCAGCAAACCGATGCATCCTTGGCAGAACCTGAGGCATACTTCAGTCTACAGGTACACCTTGGAATATCACTCAGTTAGAGATTCCTTCTAAATCCAATTATTACCAACCCCTGTGGCATCCACCTTCTGAGAGTCTCTCTAATCCACCCCACTGCTAATGCCCCAGTTCAGGTCCCCTTCAGATCTCACCTGAACTGCAACTAGGGTAGCCATCTGAGGGATCTCATGTTTCTTTGTCTACCCAGCCAGCAATTGATCCTTAACTGAACAGGAGATCTGTCTTCCCAGATAACAAATCTTTGGATGGCCAACAAGCCAGAGTCACACAGGAAATATTTCACAATTTAGTTTCACCATAGTTTATCATATTATCTTCCCCTCACTCTCCCTCCTCCTATTCAGACAGACAGACAGACACACATGCACACACGCACACACACACACACACACACAGGAGTGCATGTATACTCCACATCAACCCTAATCTCACAGCTTCCCAGATATAGAGCCACTTTAATAACCTTTGAAACCACATTGGACTCATTTTCATATTCCGACAAATACACCCAGATAGCATTATAAATATTTGTTGTGTCCACCGTCTCCCCACTAAACTATGAATTTCATGGGGGAAGTAATCGTGTCTTAGCCTTGATCATATTGAACTCTTTGACAAATATTCATCAAAGCAAAACTAATTCTAACAGACAAATCAATGTAATATTTAATAAATAAACTATGAATATTTAAGTATTCATTAACTATTAAGATGTCATTTTGACTTCCTTTAATTTTATTGGGATTTATGTTAAAAAATTTTTAAATATGAGTTAGACCTTATTCAATACAACAAAATACATTCTAGATATATTAACAATGTAAATAGATTTTTTTAAAAACTATAGAACTACTAGTAGGAAAAAAAGTAACATTTATATCATGTTGGGGAATGGAAAAGACCTTTCTAAGCATGAGTCCAAAGGCAAACATTAATTTAAAAAAAAAAGCAATGTCGGCTTTTGCAATTAAAAGAAAAAACATTCCATAGCAGAGCTATAGCAACATAACCTTCAGCAATGATGGAAAAATTTTATATGTACTCTGTCTAATACAGTAGCTTCTACCTACACATACCTCCTGGCACTTAACATTTAGCTAGTAAGACTTCGGGGCTAAATTTTTAACTTTATTTCATTTTTGCAATTTGATTTCATTTAAACACAATTCAAATTACTTTTAAATTTCATAGCCACTTGTTAATGGCTATTTTTTTGGACAGTGTGGGTCTATCTGTTCAAATAACATCTTCTAGGAAGAAAGTAAAAATGCAAACCACAGCACTGAAAATAAAATATTTGAAATATACCTATTGAATAAATACATTATATCCTTAAAACATAAACTGCTCTTACAAATTCATCAAAAAATTATATTTTGGAAAAATAGTTACAGGTGATACACAAAATGAGAAATACAAATGGCCAATAAATATATGAAAAACATTTACCACTCACTACTAATCAAAGAAATCCAAATTGAAACAATGTACTGACTGTTCTCACATCTTCAGTACCACCCTATCTTCACTTCATTTCCACTGGTTAAATTTCTATCTATCCATTCCACCCCTTTTCTTAACAACATCTTTCTTTTTCTTAATCATTTATTTTTCTGGCACCCACCTGACAAAAAGCAAACCTTGGATCAATTCAACGGTACATGCCATGGACTAGGGATCACAGAACCATGGAGAGGTGTGGTCTTGCCACCTGTTTCTCAGCACAGCCTGGCCATCCTCTACATGTTCTTTAACAGCCCACTCTCTCTCTCTCTTCTCTCTCCCCCTCCTGTCTCTCCTCACTCTCTCTCACTCTGCTCTCTCTTTCTTTCTGCTCTCTCAAATTTCCAACCCTGCATCTTCCTCCTATCAGCTGGAGGCCTCAGCTGCTGCTTCACAACTGAAGACCATTCAAAGACATGGTGGTTCCTGCCTATAATCACAGCACTTTGAGATGGCAAAGGGTGGATTGCTTGAGGCTAGGAGTTCAAGACCAGCTTGGGCGACATGGTGAAACCCCATCTCTATGAAAAGTACAAAAATTAATGGGGCATAATGGCACACACCTGTAGTCCCAGCTACTTGGGAGGCCAAGGCACAAGAACTGCTTGAACCTGACAGGTGGAAATTGCAGTGAGCTGAGATTGTGCCACTGCACTTCAGCCTAGGCGACAGAGCAACATTCTGTCTCAAAAGAAAAAAAAAATTCAAGAAGAACTTTATCAATCTCCAACCAGTATGAACTACACAGTTATTACCTTTCTACTGATCCCTTCAACTTTCCCCACTATTACCACAGAGGCAGTGTCAAGTCTATGTATTTCACCATTTGCTGGATTTCACCCTTTGTTTCCTATCTCCTCTTTTCCTTGTATTTTCTATTTCTCTTCATCTAACACACTCATCAGTCCATTGAAACTGCTCTGGTTAAGGACACCAAGAACCCTCATTTAAAGTTTGTTTAAAAGAAACTTCTCAATCCTTTACTCCTAGACCACATGGCAGCTTTGACACTGCTGAGTACTATCTTTACACATGCACTTAGCTGCCACAACACATTTGCATGACTTACCACTGACTTTTTATTTTCTGAGTGCTTGGCTACACTCAGGCCCTTCCTTCCTTCTTTTCCTTCCTTTCCTTTCTCTTTCTTCCTTTTCTTTCTTTCTTTCCCTCTCTCCCTTTCTTTAGTGATGGTATCTCACTACGTTGCCCAAGCTGGAGTGCAGTGGCTATTCACAGGCATGATCTTAGCACACTACAGCCTCAGACTCCTGCAGCTCAAGTGATCCTCCTGCCTCAGTCTCAAAAAGTATCTGTAACTATAGGTTCCTGTCTCTTAGTGCTTTCTTCAGTCCCCTTTCCTGGCTCCTTTTATGATAAACTACCTCCAAACATTGATAGGGCTTATTTCTAACTACACATTCTTCCTGGATTAATGCATCTACATTTCTGGTTGTACTTGCTATCCAGATGAGGACAATTCCCACATCAATGCTTCAATACATTTCTCTCTCCTATTCTTCATCCTACATATACAACTGTATTCCAACTATATATACAACTGTAATCTCTGTAAAATACAACTGTATCTTACGGAAGTTACAAATGGAACAGATTCCCCCAACCAACTCTACCATGATCCTAAAGTTAAGCCTTCTGAAATATGGTTTATTTTATGCCACCAAACCTACTAAGCCACTATAGATATAAACACAACAAAGTAGACAGCAGGTAAAGAATGTCATATGGTCTTTGAAATTAAATTTTATTAATGCAGTCTAAGATTGCAATTAGGTTTTGTGGTAGTCACATCACATAATTGACATGTAAGCTGAACACAAAAGGAAAGCTTCTATTTTTAAAATAAATATATACCCATAGCTGTTTTCCCAATCCCATAACTGTATGGGTAAAATTTAGGACATGATACATCATTCTGTTTAACTTGGTCCTCACCCCAGTCTGACAGAATTTGGGATCCAAATGCAGTAATCCAACTAGCTGTGAAATCAAGATACACTGAGCAAACACTACTGGAGATACACAAGTGAGGCGGAGTATCAGTTGTCCCCTCAATCCATTCTTTATCTATAGTATTGCAGTTTAATCTAGGCCCCTAGCCATTAGCTAGATGTGACACTGTCCAAGAGAAATATAATAGGGATCACATAGGTAATTTTAAAATGTATGATTGCTGCTACATAAAGTAAAAAGAGGTGAAATTAACTTCAGTTCACGTATATGGTTTACCCAATACATCCAGAATATTATCATTTCAAAATGTAATCAATATTAGAAATATTAATTAATGTTATGCATTCTAATTTTCACTCTGAGTCTCTGAAATCAATGTCTACGTTATACTCAGAACATATCTTAATCCAGAGCAGCCACATTTCAAGGGCTCAATATCTTGATTTGGATACTTTAGAGGTAGAAAGGTAGTTTAGAGGTAAAGAGACTGCATTTCCCAGCAAGGTGCAGTCATGCTCTTGCCAATATAAGATGAATAGAAGTTACACTTGCAACTTACACTTCATTACTCCTCATTTGCTTAAAAAGAAACTACTTGTATTTTGGATTCTCTGGTACAGCAGCTTAAACCTTAACTCAGTATACACAAGAGTTGAACAAGAAACCACATTCCAGGTCCTAACTTGGCTTTCTCTCCCATTTGCAAATTTGGCTGGTGGATTTCCAGGATTTCTATCCATAAAATAATTATAAGATAATTTAAGGTAATTTTAGTGTGTGTGTGTGTGTGTGTGTGTGGTGTGTGTGTGTGTGTGTGTGTGTGTGTGTGTGTGTTGCAGAGGTTGGGGGACAAAGAAGGGAATCTCTCTTAAATCTTTATTTGCCTAAAAATAACACATTTGTTGAGATTGCATGTTACCAATCAATAAATATAGGATATCTAAAAATTATTTTATTCATTTTTACACAAAACTGAAGAAAGTGTTATTCATTTTAAAATATGGTCATTGGTGTTATTGTTACTATTTCTTAGGATGGGACAAGCATTGCTTCTCCCTCAACTGGTCATTTCATGTTCTCCAGTGGCAGACATCCTGGGTGAATTTATAGCAATGGAATGTTGTCGATTTTGTTTCAATTACTGCCTTAGCATTGTGTCACAAAGAAGTATATATTTTTATGTATGTATCAAGGTGTACATGAGAAAGGAAAGAGTCAAAGCTAATGTCAAATAAGAAATGAATAAATAAAATGTACTGTGCTTTAAAATGTGTCAATCCACTTCACAGGCAGTCATTACTGTCAAATAATAGAAGCTTTCTCCCCACTGCCCATTCTCACTGACTGAGGGAAGAGAGCCTTTTCAGTGGAGAAGAGGCTATGCCACCTGCAGAGCTGTGCTCATAGTGTTGGCATATTTATGTGTCCCACCAATTGTGGCTAAGCCCCTGGTAGGATCCAAGGTGTGGCTCACTTTTTTTTTTTTTCTATTTGTCAGGTCACAGTCATGACCACTAATGGCACCTGTCCTAAGAGTATATGATTCTTCAGGAAATATAGCTTGAGATACCAATGGAAGTACATTCTTAAGCAAAAACAGGAATATAAGATTTTAAAAATTATTTTCTTCACCTTCTTGGTTAGTGACTAACAAATTTTTTGCAATCTTTTGGCCTTCATGAATTCTTAGCCTTTCCATTATATTGGTTTTTTCCTCCCTAACCTGTATGTGGTAAAATTAAAGAAGGCAGCAAAGGAGGCTAAATGATCATTAGTCATGCAAACCTCCATATTCCAAAACTCTCTCAAAGAGTATCTCTTCCTCAGGAGAGTAGTTTCAAAACAGGAAATTTGAGAAGGCCCCTTGGGATAATCTTTGGTGTCTGTTGCTGCATCAGAGTTTGCAAAGTGAGTATCCAAACATGTACTTCTTTAAAATGCACACAAACTCAATGAGTGTTATTTTCCCTATTACTATTGTTACACCTAACTAACAATGAGAAAATCTAAGGTGTAGAGACATTAAATGACTTGTCCAGGCTCAAAAGCTAGTAAGTGGCAGATTACCAAGATTTCTCAATTCAAGTCCAGAGTTCCCACCATGAATAGCCTCAGACTATTGCAAAAGGCTGTGCTTTGGGAATTGTACTTAATACTGTTAAAGGACTGGGTAAAGTAAGATAACCATACCAAGAAAAAAAGCTGTAACTTTGACAACTTATAATATGAGAAACCTAAAAATTGGTTTAAAAAGCTTTGAAATTATTACATGTCTTTAGGTAAATTAATTTCTTGAATGTTACACATTTGAAGTGCTAAACTTATTTTCTGTTTCATTTTAAGAGTTTACATCTCTGAAAGTTTGGTATAATATATCCTCTATTTTCATTTTCAAGAGTGAAAGCCATCTCAATAGGTAAGTGCAGACTTACATAACTGCAACAATGCATCTTCAAGCATTTATTGTATACCTACTATGTGCCAAAAGCCCAGTGAGCCTCAAGCATGGGGCAGAGTCATAACTAGAACTCAGATCATTGCCCAAGAGTTAGTATGCAACACAATGCCATTTTTTAAAAAAAGAAAAAAGGAAAGAAATAAAGAAGTGCCGCAGTGGACTAGATCCCTTACCTACTCAGTCCTGTGGTCTAGAATGACAATGGTACACACTGAAAACAAGGATTGTTTTATGATATCAATTTCATAAATCTAGGAATGCACAAACATTGTCTTACTCATCTTAACAACTTATTGTAAATGCCTTTTCTTTGAATTCATTTAAGCCATGGCTAAACCATTTATTTATTCTATACCTAAACTCACTCTTCAGAAAAGAAAAAAAAAAAAAAAAAAACAACAAAAAAACACCCTAATATATATATAATAAAACATTATAAAGTTGAGTTGAAATAGCAACTAATTGTTTCTATACTATAATTATTTGTTTGCCTACTTTTAAAAATTTGCTTGACCTAGACTTATACATTATGTCATCAAACATAGTCATAGTACTAAGAAGATATTCACTATAAAACCACTGTTACAAAAAGGGATGAGAGAGTAGCTGCAAGCTTTCAATCTACCAAACCATGTGACTATCCTTCTCAACAAAATGTAGAAACCTGCCCTTTGGTACTTTCATTTTATACAAAAAATTCTTCTATTAGTTTATTTTTCTAAAGCATTTTGCAGTTATTCCCTGGCTAATAGTAATAACCAAGAATTAAAAGCTACAGCATATGTTGAATAGCTGTATCATACCATAAATCACATTTACTGCCATTTGTTAACATGCTGTTTTAATTTCAGAAAATTCAATGACAGTTCATGAATTTTGCAGAATCTCAAAAATAATGACATAATTTTATGTTGAAGACTAAAGGGATGTTGTCGATTTTAATGTGTACTGGGGAGGTCACATGATATTCTCAAATTTAATGGTAAAGCAAATTTAGTTAACTCTGCAGAAACATAAGGAGTCTTGCACAATCAGTCTCTTGGCTAGCCAAGGGCAAATTAGGAATGAGGACACTTATGAGTTTAAATACAACACCTGAGGGTGCTTCAAAAACTTTTCTGTACCAAATGCAGCTAGTAGAAAGAGGTACTCAACAGGTGAGAAAGAAGTGGTACGAAGATACCTGAAAACAGGCAACAGTCACCACAGTAGAAAAATTTAGACAACTATATGCAAGAACTAATTATCTGAGTAATTGTTCTTTGCACCCCAGGTCTTTATTCTCACCCTGAAGAATAAAGTTAACTCCAGCTATGTCCAGATACAGGCATTTTTGCCTAGGATACTAGTTATCTTAGTCTGTTCAGTCTGCTGTAACAAAATGCCATACATCAGATGGCTTAAACAACAGACATATATTTCTTACAGTTCTGGAGGTTGGGAAGTCCAAGATCAAGGTGCCAGTATGGTCAGGTTCTACCCTGATCTGCTCTTTCTAGCTTGCAGATGGCTGCCTTCTTGCTTTATCATATGAGTGAGACAGGAAGACCTTGTGTCTCTTTCTCTTCTTTTAAAGACACTAATCCCGTCATAGCTCCACCTTTATGACTTCAGCTAAACCTAAACCTGCCAAAGACCCTGCCACCTAATCCTATCATACTGAGGACTATGGCTTCAACATATAAATTTGGGACTGCGGAGGACATAAACATTTAGTACATAACAATGGTCACAAGCTTTAGGGTGTGTAAGACCTACTCCGGGAGATTTAGGAAAAATGCAGATTACGAATCCTTCAACATTTGTGATTCTGGTTCATCCCAGGTGGGATGAATCAGAAAACACTTTCAAAAGAAGTCCAGGAAATTCTGATGTAAAGCTCCACTGGCCACATTGTGAGAAATTCTGTCCTGGGTTAGCTTCAAGCAGAAGGGATTTCTTGCAAGTGCCTGTGCTGTGCCTCAATGACTGAGAGAGGTGTATTCAGAGATCAGACTGTCCTGTGGATGGTAAAAGCCAGAACCAGGAGGTGCCAACAGAAGTGTTCCCACATAAATGTCAATCAAATGGTGCTAGGTAATACAGATGTGCACTCACTGCCCAATTCCCATCCTCTCCACCATTACCATGGCCTTTGGAAAACTATCTTTGATAGGGAGGAAACAAAAAAGAAAACACCTGGCTAGAATATGCTCCAATCTCAAAATGAGATTTTAAGATAGATTTTAAGGAGAAACAATACATGGGAATTCAATTGTGCGTATCCCAGTGGAGTCAGTCTGACCAATGAGGCTCACCCTGAGAAAGAAGGCATCTCCCTTACAATATGATACCAAGGAAAAGTCTATTGAAATAAACAATAATAATAGTAATAATCACAATAACAATCCTATGAGGGTTATACTGAAGTCCACGTAATAGTTTTCAGTTTATCAGTTCATTTTGTCTTCTGTGCTAAACATGAAAGGAAATGTATGGTTGTAAACGGTTCCACCTAACAAAACAATACTAACATTCAGAAAAACGTCACAAGGAAAACTGCTTTTTTTCAATTGTTTTAAAGATAATGCAGTGTAGTCAGACTAAAATCCTTGAATGGACAAGGTTTTAACAGATTTAACTTCTGGGGCTTATTTTTAAAAATACTTAAATCACAAACTTCAACAGCTTCAAAGTATTTTGCAATACATTTATAATGACAATTTTAAAATCCATTTTTGTTTATAAGCTTAAAAGGGAAGTGCCAAAAGAAACAGAACTATAGGCTGGGTGGGGGCTTACCCTGTAATCCCAGCATATTGGGAGGCCAAGCTGAGAGGACTGCTTGAGCTTAGAAGTTTGAGACCCTGTCTCTACAAAATAACTAAAAAAATTATCCAGGTATGGTAGGGTGTGCCTGTAGTCCCAGCTACTTAGAGGGTTGCTTGAACCCAGGAGGTTGAAACTGCAGTGAGCCATGATTGTACCACTTCACTCCAGCCTGGGTGACAGAGCAAAACCCTATTTCAATAAAAGAAAGAAAGACAAGACAAAAGAAGAAAAATGAAACAGAATTATAACACTGAGAAAATTAAAATTACTTTTACCATATAGCATATTTCCCTCCAAAAGTTCAAGTTGCCCTTTAAATACAAATACATGAAACTACTGCTGTGTCAAATAAAAGAAAAATGAATGCCTTCATGGCACTTTTTATTATTAAATTATTTGTATACTGGATTTATGCAAGCTATGTTTAGTAAAAGAATAAGCAAGTAAAAAATAAAGCATAATTTCTATAGGCCACTCATCTTTAAAGATAAGGACCTTCTTGATACCAACTGACATTGCCCATATCAATGATTCTGGTGAAATGTGCCTCAGTAAAATGGGACTCAGGAAATATAATAAAAATCTGTCAGCCAACAAGTACCTAGAATCTTGTCATCACTGGCACATTGTAGAGCAGTCTGATAAGCATAAAAAAGTTTGTAGTGATAAATGATTAACTATTGTTGAAATTTAATTGAATACTTATATCTTTAAAATCCATTTAATTTCTTTAAAACCGTAGTGTTTTTCAAAGGTTAAGGTTTATTATGGATTTTGGTTTCAGGTGATTTGTAACAACTAGCCTCAGAATGCCACTTGGCACACAAATTGATTTCCTCAGGAAAGCAAAAATTATGTGGATAATCCCATCTCTGTGTCCTTACTGTCTCTCAAAAACTTTAGAAAATTAATTCAAAGGACAAAAATGTAGGTTGTTTTAAAGCAAACAACTTCAAAGTGAATACATTTCTCTCCTTTAAAATGCACACACAAACTCTAAAAGGGTCAGGCCATCTTCACGGCCATCTTCAGGGGCAGAATACTTGTTCAACATCTAGAAATAGGCTACTAAGGCTGATTAATGAGAGTGGAAGTAAGAGAAAATGCTGACAATCAGTCAAGGGTATCATCCTATATATTTTAAAAATTTTTTCTTTGGTTAATTCATTCAATTTTGATCAAAAGCACCATGCAACCACTTGTTTAACATAAGAAAAAATTATCTCAAAATATAAGATAAACTCCACATTACTGAAGCTCACAGAGAATGAAATACAGTTTTTCTAGAACCTTATAATAATTTCCTGGCCCAAATTAAATCCTCTGAAAGGTTTAAAAAAAAATTGCAAGAGTCCCAGTTATGACAGCCAACAGATCAAACAGCCATATACTCATTGTATATAAGAAAATGGTGTATTTAAACATTCAATAAATAAAGACAAGAAAACAAAAATTTCATGGGAACACCACCAGAAAATGATGATTTATGTTGGTGATCGCCACTAAACTTGCAGCCGAATACCTGGTTCAATTTGGATAATGCCATTCTACTACCTTCTGAGTCACTTATATGAAATTCAAATTCCATAACATAGCCCACAATATTCTGCTGACCTGCCCTCTCCCTCTCTTTTCAGTCTCATCATCCATTCTCTCCTCCTCAATCACACTGGCATCCCTTCAATTTCTCTAGTTCATCAAGCTTCATCCTTCTTATCTAGCACTCTCTGACTCCTCCCCTGCCTCTTACCTGCTGTCTCCTGCTCATCTTTCAGGTCTCAGACTGCATGTCACTCCTTAAATTCAGTCCTTGCCTGCCCCACATTCTTAATCAAGTACTCTATTTTCTTTCAGAGCATGCTCTATTCTTCCTTGGAAACATTTATCAAAACAGATGATTATATATTTGTGTAATTATTCATCTAATTTCTCTTTCCCTCATTAGACCATAAGATTTCTGAAGTCTTACACATGGTATCCAGCACGTAGTAAAAACTAAAGAAATGATTTTAATTAATGAAACTCCAGTTATGACACTTACTATATATTATCTTAGGCAAGTCACCCAATTTCTCTGAGTTTTATTTTCTTGTCTATAAATATGGACATTAATAATTCTATGTATTTTAACATAATAGGGATATATTTACTTTTGCAAATTGGAAACCACCACTCAGATTTAAGACATTATTTTCTTTCTTACATCAAGATTATGAACCAAAGGTCTTTTTAATTGACCATTATAGTCTTCATTTAGTTGTCATAGGCATATCCAGGAAGGCCTCACATTTAGTACTAATAAAGCTTGGTGTTTAAGGAATATTACAGACAATGAATAACAATGATTCTTTATAATTTACAGCTGAAGTTGATGCCACATTAGGTATATCAAAATCTTCATTAAGGCTATTTCCTTTCATACAGTTTCTGCTACTATGTTACATAAAAGGGAATCTATTGGTATTATTTAGTTGTTCTATTTATATGGACTATTTTAGCAATTTAGAAAACATGTGGGATACATGCCACTTTATAATGCAAACATGCCTTGACAACTGTATGAATGAACATGAAAACTGTAAATATACTTTAAAAGCCAAGATGGTATAAATGGCCAATCATGAGTGGGCTTACTGTCTGAGTTATTTTTCTAAGAGTGGAAATTCATTCATGTTGATATGCACAATCTCACTTTATTCCATCTTCCAATGAGAGGATCTATGTCTACAGCACTTTTTATCTAAGTGAAAGGAGCCAACAAGTGCCAGATGAACATGACTGTGGTCTCATCTTTTTTCACCTTAACCCACTGGCCTAACGGGCCAGGACAGCAGAAGATTTGTGATACTAAAAGAATTTACTTCTGCCTGGATATTTTAGGGATTTGACTCCTGTCAGGTATTGCAACAAAGTCAAGTGATTTCAATTTACCAGGCAAGGACAAGAAATGGTTTCAGGAAAAACCAAGGTGATGAACTATTGAGCATTCAGTTCATTAGCTGTCATCCATCTTGACATCTTCATCTTTCAAGCAGTACTGCAGAAAATCAAAGACGTGTAGTGCTTCCCTTAAAAAATCTGAGAAGGAAAACATATCCTCTTAAAGTTAAAGAGACCGTGAAGGCTATTTCAAATGGATCATGAAAGATAACCATTGCCTCAAGTGTGAAAATCTTGATAGATACTCCATTGTAAATACTACCTGTGCCCTTAAACACACTAATCTTAAAAATAATATCATTAAAATATGTACTGCATGAGCTGCTAGAGTATTTTTAGCTTATTCTAATTTGATGCATTGTGCATTTTAATATGCAGTAATAGTTATATGACAAATAACTGACCTTTCAGAAATAGTATCTTGGGGGTAAAAAAGACACAAGGAGGAAAAGTGTTTTCCTGAAAAATCAGCCAATAAAACATGGGCAATAAGACTCCAGTGACATAGCCAAGTATTGGTAATATCACCTTCCTTCTTTTGTTTCTCTGGTCTGCTTGTTCAGCACTGAGGTACTGAAACTCCAGGTTTTTTGCAATTATATGCAGAGTTTCCTGAAATTAAAGAGTAATGTAAGCAACCAAAGACATTAAATAAGTGATTCATAACCTTCCCCAGCTACTATTCTTTATCAAGGAGAAAGTGTTTTATTTCAAATTCTTGAAGACCTCTAGAGATAAACGTGAGATGAAAATCATGCTTTACTTCTATATTTCACATACCATTTTATTAATGCTAAGAAGCACTGTAATGTTGCACTTGAATTCTCCACTTTCTGAAACACTCAATGAAGATTCTTCCAGATCTGTAGTTACTAACAAACAACATAAAATGAAACAAAGACTCTTATATTGTTCCCTCCTGAATTTGCCATTAAAACCTCTAAGTCAGGCTGTGAAAGAAAATGTTAACTCATGGCTCATATAAGCAACTGGACCACAAAACCGAAAGCATTACCATGAACTCTCAGAAGCCTCTTTAGTCTTAAATTATTGGAGGACAGCTAAGGAACTCATCAGGTGTATGCTTTGCCCATCAGGGAAAGCCTTAGGTGTAGATGACTGAATTGGCTGCTTCTGAAGAACAGCATTTGGTATCCAAGTAAGTTGCTATACCTGAAAATTACTTGCAAGGCTTTCAGTCTGAAATTTCCCAATATATTATTAACACTCAAATTATCTTCATATCACTTGCTACTACCACCTCTACCACCATACATTGAATGATTCTTGGCCAGGAATTATACCAGGCACTTTATATAAGGCATACATGTAACACTCGCATCAACTATAGGAAGTAGGGGCATTACTATATTCAGTTGATACAAAACAGAGGCAGGTAAGATGTCCTAGGCTTCTGCTATGTAAAACATGGTCCATGGAATAGCAGCTACAGCATCACCTGGGAGCTTGTCTGAAATGCAAAATCTCAGGCCCAAGTTGCTGACCTAATGAATTAGGATCTGCATTTTAATAAGATATCCAAGTGATTTATATGCACATGAATATTGAGAAGCACTGCTTCAGATCAATGGAATCACTCAGATTCAAACTCAGGTGTCCCTAGCTCAAATATCCAGATATTAAAATAGTTAACTCTTCCTAATGATGAAATGATATCTAAAGAATGAAAAACATTGAGTACATTCACATTTAGGACCCAAGTTTTTCATTAGCTGACAAAATCTGATACTGAGAATTACAAATTTAAGAGGAGAAAACAATGACCTGGGAATAATAGGGGAAAGAGATACCTGGTAGGGGAGTAGAAGAGAGCCATTGGGAAAAGGAACTGGGCTAAAAATACTTTGACCATTTCAGTTTGGTTAAGCAAGTTCTTAGCTAAACTGAACAGAGTTTTGACTCTGTTCCCAAAACTCTCGGCTCACCTGAAGTGGTGCTTGGCATCGGACAGCCTTACTGGGGAACTCAAGAGTGTTTAATTGAATTATTCGCAAGATCACTTTCTCATGAACCAACTACTCCATATCCAGACATCCCTTTTCTGAATGTACATACTTATTCTTCAAGTTCTTATATCAATCAGCCCTATATGGAAGTTTCTAGAGATACTAACTGCTTCACTAAGTCTGATAAATGGAAACATCTGTATGAGTGAATTTTTTAATGCAATTTTAGTTGTTTCTTCACCACCATATATAATAAATCAAACTATATTAATCCATCAAGTATCCATCTGGGATCAGTTTTGACGGTATTCAAGCCTGATAAGTAATTAAAATATGTTATTTCCATGCAAATTGCATCTAATCTTGAAAACAGTTTCCTTTAACCTTAAATTGGTTAAACATTTTTCTGCAGTCTTAAACTATCAAAATTTTCCAAGCAAATGTTTTTGTTCCTGTAATAGAAAGGCAAACTGCAGGTCACTCATGAATCAAGTTATCGTAATTAATTAGGTTTAGCTCTATTGCCTTTTTATTTAAAAACTAACTGGATACTACTATTTTTCCTTCCTTTTGTATTAGATTATTTTCACAACTGACTTTCATGGTACTTGCTCTAAAATTTTTTTGATCACTTTAATGGTACAGTATTTTCATTTTTTCTTGGAAAAGGATTTAGTGTTACTTTCAAGCATAGTTTCTTTCTTGTTTATTGTATTGTGTTAGCATAACCATGTGGCTTATGAAGATATGAAGATACTTATGTTATATTAATACTTATGTTTTGGGGCTTCTTTTTATTTAAAAATGAATTGTTGACTGTGGTGTTTTTCATTGTGAAAACTTTCCCAAATTCCACACCACAGCATGACTTCCTAATGAATATATTTACATCAAGAAAAAATAAAGAACTTTGTATAAGTTTCTAATATAAACAAAAGGGAATACAGAGCAACTTACTTTTGAAAGAAAGATGATAATTTCCTATCAAATTTTAATTTTAATGCTAGAAAGTATACACCAATTTTGTGTCACAAAAGAGGTTAGAGCTTGTTTTTATAACCAACGTTTGTTATATTACTCTAGCCCCTATCAGAGGAACATCTGAAAATGTAACAAAGAAGATATATTTCATTTTTGTGCAACTAGATATATATATATAAAGATTAAAGGCTCTGGCAGAGCCTAAAAATGAAGTCCCCATTTAATGTTCTAGTGTAATGCATGCATTGGCATTATGCCAGCTCTAAAACTGACATAGAATGAGCTTTAACTCGTCGTGCATGATTCACTATCAGGACCAGAAAGCCATTCAGTAATGCTTCAGTCATCTCTTGCTATATAACAAACTACCGTCAAATTTTGTGGCTTATAATAACAACAACTATCTTACCATCTGTTATAAACGTGTGGGTCAAGAATTCAGGAAGGACCTGCCTGAGAAATCATCTGTGCCATATGGCATAGACAGAAGTCACTTGGTGGTATTTAGCTGGTGGTTGGGCTGCTCCAGAGAGCTCAAGTCAGCTTTACTTATATTTCTGCAATCTTGGTGACAATGGCTAGAAAAATGGGCTCAGCTGGACAACTGATCATAGCACCCATGCTGGCCCCTCTGATATAGTGCCCTCAGGGAGTGGGACATCTTTTGATAGAGACTTAGATGGAAGGTATAAAGCTTCTTCTGACTTAGCATCACAAGTCCCAGAACAACACTTCCACTGCATTTACTGACTAAATGTAATGTAGATCCCAGGACAGAAAATGAACATTTATTAGGTAAAACCAAAGAAATTTGAATGAAGTCTCGCCTTTGTTTAAAAAAAAAATGTTGGGAGGAATAAATATGATAGTGCAAAATAAAATGAAAGCTCACACACCTACACTGGTAGAAAAAGTTAGATATGATCAACAAATTGTTAAACCATTTAACATTCTTGCCGAAGAACATAATAATTTGAAGAAAAAATTTAAATATGGTTTATCTGCCCATAACCAAAGAGAATAGAGTAGAGAATACTCACTAAAGAGTACAAAGGTCAAATAGCAAGGGAAAAACACAGAGGCTTGGTCAGCTGTAGATTGAGGAAGACAGCAGGAAGACCTTGAGCAGAAGGACACCAGAAAGAGATGTTTAAGAGGCTACAGGATACTGCAAACCAGGTGAGTCTTTATAGTTTGTTTAGTTGCTCCTGAAAGCAAGTGATTTCTAAGTCACAAACTGCTGAAGAGAAGAGGGACTCCCATTCTAAACTATGCAGTAGAAGAAAAAGACTTACTAAATAATATTCAACTTCTGAAACACGAAAGAGAGAATCACTACATATTTGTGATAGGTAGACTAACGCCCGCCACCAAAGATGTTCACATCTTTTCCCCTTGGACATGTGAATGTATTATGTTACGTAGGAGAATTAAGATTGGAGATGGGATTAAGATGGCTGATCAGCTGGATTTAAAATAAGAAGATTATCTTGGACCATCTGAGAAGACCCAATATGATCACAAATCTCCTTTAATGAGGAAAAGGGAGGCAGAAGAGCCAGACCAGCAAGAAGGCATAACCAGAAACATTCCATTGGTCATTGCTGGCTTTGAAGATAGAGGGTGGCCATAAGCCAACGAATGCAAGCAGCTTCTAGAAGCTGAAAAGGGCAAGAAAACAGATTCTCCATAGAGCCTTCAGAAAGGAGTGCAGCCCTGCTGACACCTTGATTTTAGTCTAGAGAGACTCATTTCAAACTTCTGACCTCCAGAACTGTAAGACGATACACTTGTCTTCTTTTAAGACACTAAATTTGTGATAATTTGTTATAGTAACAATAGGAAATTAATACAATTGTGAAAAATGTTTCAGGGGAATTGGAAGGAATTGAAAAAATTCAATTGAAAAATATTGAAGCATTTAATTTGCAAATAATTGTTCAAACATGATAAAAAAGGATAATGAGACATACAAATGTATTATAAAAGAAGATAACTTTTCTGAAAGAAGCTAAATATCCACAACACATAATGACTGACATAATCCTGTTAATGTCATAACAAATATGCTCCATAAAGTGTTGGAATTTCACTCTTCTGTTTTATTTAATGTCAGTTTTGGAAGATCTGGACTTCAATAACTAGCAGTGTGTCGAGCACATGGTAGAAACTCAATAAGGACTAAATCCATTATATAAACTAAAAGGGACTATAAAATTTTAAAAAAAACTCATTATCACATATGGCTTGTGAGATTAGGCACATAGCAAAGGAAGGAAGAGAGAAGGGAGCTAAAATTATTTGGAATAAAAAAAGAAATCAAATTGAGATCCAAGGGAAATGCAAATACATTTCTAGTGAGACATTTTTAACCATTGACGAAGCTTCTTAGTTTCAGTTGGGTCTTCATAGCATCCTGCAAAAATGTATGGCAAAGACACAGCTGAACACCCACCAGCTGAAGCTGGGCTGTGATTGTTCTGGCAAACACATAACCCAGAGTAAATATTGTCTTGCACGAAGAAGTGAGGAGGTGGATTAGGCATTGTAATTACCATTTGCTCGGTATTTGGCATTCTTTTTAAAGATTTAATCATTTAGATGAGACTTAGTATCACCAAAAAAGGAGTCAATATTTCTGCGAGCGGGGAGGAACAGTGCTGCTGTTTTCCTTCTGCTCAGCTGTTACGTGTGCCTACAGAAAGACAACTTCACCTATTACTTTTTTATCAAGACAGCACACATAATCATGAGCAGTAACTTCCTTCAGTTCTTTTTTTTTTTTTCTGAACATAGTGTGTTCTCATATACTATTGATCAGAAAGTTATATTTAAATAGGGTGGCAATTTATAAAATTAAACAAGGATCTCGTTACATTATCTTAATTAATTTTACAACCAGCACTCACCCACTGTCCTTTATAGTATGCCTAAAGAATTCATACACCGATTAACAACAGCTAAGGCAGACTCAGTAGTTTTCAGATAAGAACTTCTGTTAATCTTCTCCTTGTCAATTGGAATCTACTGACATAAATTGCCTTTATCTGAGTTCCTGGCATCAAGCATCTATAGAACAACATTTTGAGACACTGATTAATGTACCATTCCTTTCAGGCAGTGCCCCTAAATTTTAGTATACAAAAGATCATCTGGAATTTGTTAAAATCCAAATTCCTTAGCCCTTTCAGGGAAGCTCTAATTCTTTAGGTCTAATGTGGGTCCAAGAATCTATATTTTTAACAAGCATTCTGAGAGTGTCTAATCCATGGGGCCAGGGGTATGTAAGCAAAATTGTTTTGTAATCATATATAAATATGGACAATCTTTTTGCTGAAACTTTTCTTTTCTTTAAATGTTCAAGCCCTTGTGTAAATGATCTCTTAGTCCTCACAATGATCTTGGAAGGTAGGTATTACTATCTCTACTGTAACAAAGAGACAAAGGGTTAAGTCACTTGCTATCTTTGTTTTCTGAGGCTGCCATAATAAAATGCTATAGACTGAGTGGCTTAAGGACAGCAGTGTATTCTCTCACAGCCTTGGAGGCTGGAAGTCCAGGGTCTGGATTCCAGCATGGTCAGGTTCTGGAGAAGGCTCTCTTTCTAATTTGCAAATGGCTGTCTTCTTGCTGTGTGCTCAACATGGCAGTTCCTCAGTGCATGCATGGAGAGATTGAGAAAATGATCTCTCTTTCTCTTCTTATAAAGCCACCAATCCCTTTGGGTTAGGACTTAACTCTTATACCATCATTTAACTTTAATAAGCTCCTAAAAGCCCTATCTCCAAATAGTCACATTGGAAGTTAGGACTTCAACAAATGAATTTGCTTGTGAGAGGGGGTGGAATTTAGTCCTCAGCACTTGGCTATCACAACTAGTAAGTGGGATCCAGGGTTTGCACCCTAATTGCCCTGACTTCAAGCCCACACCATCTCTACCTTACCTTGCCCCTCTTGCCCTCTGGACAGTTGGCAAGGGGTAGTGATGGGCCACTCAGCAACAGAGGTATGGAGGTTGGCTAGATGAATATTCAATATTCCATCAACTGAGAATTGACTTTAATGTAATCAGATCACTTCATTAAACTTTAAGGACTGCCTTATATCTGGTGACTATGACTATTTTATTCCCGCAACTTTATTACTAGTGACACATTTGTTCTCATGGAGAAAAATAGTTCAGGAAATCCCTTCCAAACAAAGATTTTCAGCAGTTTAGGACAGGGTATTGGACAAAGCTGAGGAGGCTGCATTTTCTTCTATGAGCAGCTCTCATCCATCTTCCCTTCCAATGCTAGGTGCCTTAGCTTGACCTAGGCAGACTTAGTATTATCCTTTTTCTTATCCCAAAGGAGTAAAAATAAAGTATGCTTATCAGCATTTTTCCATCTTACAATCTGCACAGAAATGAATCATTCATTACTAAACTTCCTTTACACACCACAGCCTGATGAGAACACAAATAAAGCTTAAAGAAAAATATTTAAACACATGTATATAATCTCATACCAACAGGCAAAGTCAAGTGAAAAAGCATATGTTGAAAGAATCATTCCCTGTGAATGTATAAATATTTGTATCTTAGTTGATAACTTATATATTCAAAATTAATATACACTACAAAAATTATATTACTCACCTAAGAACATGGAGAGAATGGAATTCCACTAAAACAAGGAACTAAAATCTTTTTTGTAAGGATGAGCTCATGTCCTAGTGTTTAAAGTGTAGATATCATGTCAGGGAAGGCTGTGTGGGAGAGAGGGTGAGGGTGAGTCCCTTAGAGTAATGTAGAAAAGGAGATGGGAAAAAAATGTGAAGGTGAGCAGGGGTGGATGGATGTTGGGAAGGGCAGATTATCATCACTGATTCTACTATTCTTCCTATAAAATTGGAAATAATTAATTGATCCTTATTATATGTCCATCACTATAAAATATATGTTAGTCTAAAATATATCTTTCATTAAAATCCTGAATATTATATAGATAATTGGAGCTCAGTAAGATCAGTTAAGTTGTACAAGTCAGAAACTCTATATGTGGAGCCAGGAACCACAGCAAATTCAGAAGTGGAATATGACATTTTGGATTTAAGAGTTTGTCAAGGAAACTTTGGAAATCTGTTAAAACTCAAACTGAAAATTAAATTCCTTCACTCAAAAATTTAACTATATAAGATGCAAAAGCATTTATCATTAAAACCAAATGTAGAAAAAGACCCCCTCTCATCCACTGCAAATTCCTACTTGAGGTGACAAAATTGGTTCCTCCACAAAATAATCACATAGTGTGAACTTAAGTGTAAAGGCATCTTATCTTTAAAAAGTAGCCTAAGCAACATTATAGGAGGGAAACTTTGGTTACTGAAAGATATAGCCCAAAGGGCTGTGTTATTCTAAGAAAATAACAAAATTTTCTGTAATGGGTTTTCTGGTAATCATAGACCTTTGTAACCCTGGAGTTGAATAATATGTCCCATTTGTACATAGCTGACATTCAAAAATTTCAATAAGAGATCTGGTTTTATGGACATTAACACCATGACATTTGACTTCCCAACTGTTTATTAACAAAAAAATATAAAAATCCACAAATGTGTTATAAAGAAAAAGTAAAAAAAAAGAACAAAGAGAGAAAAAAGAAAGAAGTTAAAAGAGAGTAGAAACAAAAAGTACTATAGAAGTTCAGTTCTAAAAGAGAGGGAGAACTTTACTGGTTATTGAATTAACTCTCTCATGTTAGCCAATGTGGCCAGGGCCAGAACACAAATCAAAACCACAATTCCTACCCTGATATTTTTCCTATTGCACCACAGTATAAAATGCAAGAAACCATGTTCTCTGCTTATTAAATATAATCATAAGAAAAGCATAACTTATACCTATTCTTAAAATTATCTCCACATAATTAGTTTGCAGCATTCATTATTTTTTTAAAGGAGTTTACGTTGGATATGTGGTTGATAAAGGTAAATCATATAAAACTGATAGTATCTTTCACAGTTGACATTCACAGAAGCTACCCCTACTTTATCTATCACAAGCCTCATTTTCCATGCAACACAAGTAAGAGACTAGAATGAGGTGAAAGACAACTGTTGATCAATTAGTTCTTTACAGAACAACACTAGCTTTTTCCAGTTTTTGTACGTGTGTGCAAAGAGTTATTCTTAACACCTTAAGTACATAATGAACCTCCTAAGATTAGGCAGGTGGATGATATACAAAGAAAAAAAGTGAGAAGTGACAATTGTTCTAGATATCTAACGCTGTGCAACAAAATGCCCCAAACTTAATGAGCAACAGCAAAGTTTATTTTGCTTGTGACCCTGCAATCTGGGTAGGATGTAAAGTGGATAGCTCATCCCTGTTCCACTCAGCATCCACTGATTCCCCTGGAGGTATAGGGGCTGGTGCCATCTGAAATACCAAATAAGTAGTACTGGAGTTGGGAATCCCTAGGCATCTCTGTCTCCATGTGGTCTCTCCACATGATTTCTCCTATATGATAGCTTCAGAATAGCTGAGCTTTTTACATTTTGGTTCAGAGCACCCAAGACATGGGCCCAAGACAGAATCAGGTGAAAACCATACTGCTTTTTATGACCTAACTCAGAAGTTACGCAAGATTGCTTCTGTTTTGATCACAAGCCTTCCCAGATTTAAGGGGAGAGAATATGGACCTCATCTCCACATAGATAAGTATCAACTGTATGTTGTATGAAGAGAAAATGTGGGATAGATACATAGAAAATGGATCCACTTTGGAAAATACCATCTGCACCAATATCCTTCCAGTAAGACTTAAAGTGACATCATCAAACCTGAGATCAAGAGGGATTCCTCCTGAAGTAAGGCATAAGATAGAGAGGAGATTACAAATGGATAGAACAGTTAGGAGGTTATTGCCATTGTCAAGGTAGAACTTATCATGGTGAGAACTAGTGTGATGATAGGATCAGAAAGGAGACTTCAAAGAGCACTTGTTCTGATCCTTTCACAATGGAAAATGAGAGAGAGAAGAAAATAAAATAGAAATTAAAGACAGGAAGAGAAATAGATTTGAGAAGACAGCATTAATTTGGCTTAGAAAATTTTCAGTTTTTGTTGTGGGATATTGAGACAAAAGTGTCCAGTGGTGACTGGAAAATGAGAGTCTAGAGCTGTACTGTTCATTAAGACAACATATGGCTATTGAGTTATTGAAATGTGGCTGATTTGAATTAAGAAGTGCTCTAAGAAAAAATACACATTGAATTTTGAAAATTTAGCACAAAAAATGTAAAATATTTCAATAATTATCTTATTGCTTGAAATAATATTTCAGATAGTTGGATTAAATTATGAAAATTAGTTTTACTAATTTTAATTATTAAAATAAAATATATTATTAAAATTCATCTTTTTGCTTTTATTAAAATGGCTGCTAGAAAATTTAAAATGACAGGCTGGGTATGATGGCTCACACCTATAATCCCAGCACTTTGTGAGGCCAAGGGGCAGATCACTTGAGGCCAGAAATTTGAGACCAGCCTGGGCAACATGGCAAAACTCAATCATTACAAAGAAATACAAAATTATCTGGTCATGGTGGTGCATGCCTGTAGTCCTAGCTACATGGGAAGCTGAAGTGGGAGAATCACTTGAGCCCAGGAGGTTGAGGCTACCATGAGTCAAGATTGCACCACTGTACTCCAACCTGGGCAACAGAGCAAAGCCCTGTTATTCTGTTTTCACATTGCTGATAAAGACATTCCTAAGACTGGAAAATTTACAAAAGAGAAAGGTTTAATGGACTAACAGTTCCATGCAGCGAGGAAAACCTTACAGTCATGGTAGAAGGCAAGGAGGAGCAAGTCACATATTTACATGGATGGAAGCAGGCCAAGAGAGAGAGCTTTTGTAGGGAAACTTGCCCTTATAAAACCATCAGATCTCGTCAGACTTCTTCACTATCGTGAGAACAGTCTCGGAAAGACGTCCCGCCATGATTCAGTTACTTCTCACCAGATCCCTCCCACAACACATGAGAATTCAAGATGAGATTTGGGTGGCGACACAGCCAAACCATCTCACCCTGTCTCAAAAGAAAAAACAAAAAAAGAAAATTTAAAATGGTAAATACTTGTCCCATTATAATTTTACTGGACAGTTGGTCTGTAGTTTTGATAAGAAAGCATATATTTGGGGATACTTTACCCTAGCTCTACACTATACCTGAAATCATGGGATTGGATGATGTCTCAAAGGAGGAAATTTGAAAAGGGAAAAAAGGGGAGCTGAGAAGAGAACCTTAAGAGTTCTCACAATTAGAAGTAGGAAGGTAGTAAACAGTGGAGTTCATAGCTTCATTTCCTGCATTTCCTATTATATGTTATGTTTATGTAAATATTTACTGAAAGAATAAATAGATGGAACATGAATTAATGTTTCCTTACTTTAAGTGAGCTCTTCATGCTGCTCAGCAATCATTCTTTATTTCCCTATACCCTACCTACCTTCTTTCTCCTAAACAATTATTTCCATCTCCTCAAACCTTGAACCTCAAATATTTCCTCTCCCATTCTCACTGTCAGCTGTCAGCTAATGATCTTGCATCCCCATTCTCTGAGAACCAGAAGCAATTGCAAGAGAAGAAACCTCTTCCATAAGTTTTGCTCCCACCCACTTCATCTGGTCTGCATACCTTCATACCCATCTCTTCTCCCATTACCATGCTCCCGCTTAGCCGACCCTTTCACTTGTACAAAAGGTCCCAGCTCCATTCACAAAAGAACATGGCTCCAACAGTACTTTCTCTCCTGCACCATAATGTCTCATCTCTACTGGATTGTTTGTCCAATCAGTATAGACAAGAACTATTTCTCCCATGTTAATACAGCCCTCTTTTGATCCCACTTCACCCCCCAGTTATTGCCTTTTCTCTTCTTCCCTTTGCATCAAAGTATTCTGAAAGTGTTTTCTATGCATGCTGTCTCCAGTTTCTCTTCCTTATTCTCACCTGAATCTACATCAGTCATAATTTCCACCATCCAGCTGTCCTTGTCAAGGTCACTAATAACTTAAGTTGCCAAATCAGCTCCCAATCCCCATCTTGTCTACTCTAAAGCACTTGATGCAGTTGGTCATTTTCATCTCCACTTGGCTTCCAGAACAGCACACATTCCTGGTTTAACTTCTATGCCCTTAGCTGTTGTTTTCAGTTCCCTTAATTGGCCCCTTTTCATCTCCCTGTCTTTTATGTGTTGGAGTCCTTCAGGGCCCAATCCTTAGAGCTCTTACATTGTTCATGTATTTGCTAAGTCAATCCCTTTCATCCAAACATACCTGGGACACACCTGTAGTTGAACAAATTGGGTTTATTACTCACTATACCAGGCAGAACACATACTCATACATAGGGAACCATGAAAGTTTTAGTAAGATGAGGTTACAAAGGATTGTCACAAGGTTTGGGATCTGGTGGGGTGATTTTGGAGAGAACCCAAGGAAGTTAAGTTTCACTTTGGATTGGGTGGTGTCAGAAACCTCTATGATTATCTCAATAAATCTTATCTATAGAGAAGGGAAGACTAGAGCAAAGCTACAACTGTAACTAGCAAAGATGCAACAGTCAATACTTAAAATAAGAATATAGTTGATCTTCTTTGTTTAAAAAATGTTCATGTTTTGTCTGTGTTGATTTATATCCTAATCAAACGTGGTCGGAGTGGCCTTGCCTGATGTTGATGTTCTACGTGATTGTTTACGGGCAACAGGGGAACACGAAGGCTTAGATGATAGTGCAAGGCACCTCCTGGATTGCAGGGGTTGCTTTTTTGTAATCTCATTTAATCCCATGAGTTTAAATTCCATCAATATGCTGAATATTCTCAAATTTATATCCCTAGTTTTTATAGCCATGAATTACCATGACAACAGAAAGTCTTCACCTACAAGGATTTTCATACTGAACATAACTGAATCTAGTGTCCTGATGGTCCCCTCCCAATCTGCTTCTTGGGGTAGACTTCCCCATCTTTGTTTAGATAACGCCATCCTTTCCAGTTGTTCAGACCTCAAACCTTTCTTGACTCATGCATACTTTATCTTTCTCTTATATCATACATCTTATATTTGGCATATTCTGATGTCTGCACTTATTAAATGTACCCAGAATTTGAGAACGTGTCACTCTCCAGGGCTATCCCTCTGTTCCAAGTCACCATCATGCCCCTCCTGGACAACTGGAATAACTCCTAACTGCCCCCACCCTGCTTCTGCCTTTTCTCTACTTAAGTCTATTCTCAGTTCAGCAGCCAGAATGATCCTGTTAGAAAATAAGTCAGATCATACCACCTATCTGTGGAAAGCCCTTGCATAAGTTCCTATCTCAAAGTAAGAGCCAAGAGCCCTCCTATGATGTGCTTGGTCTGGATCTTCTATCTGACCTCATCTCCTCCTACCCCCACCCTAACCCAGTCTGTTTCAGCTACACTGGCCTCCTTGCTGTCCTTTGAACACCTAGAATATCACCCACTTGCAATGGTCTTCTCTGCCCAGAAGACTGTTCAAGGCCTTTGCAATTGTCTCTACCCAGAAACCTTTCCCTCAGCTATCTCCATGTATTCCTTCCTCACTTCCCCCAGGATTTCACTCCAATGTCATCTCAGAGTGTTCCTCCCAGCCTTTCTGTCTAAAATGGTAACCTCCCACATTTCCCCTCCACATTTCCCTGCTTTACTTTTCCCATTTAGCACTTATTATATTACTCTCTAATATACTACATATTTTATTTACCATTTTAGCTATTTGTTTCTCTGCTAACTTCCACAGCGACAGGATTTTTGTTTGTTTTTACAGCTGTATTTTTCTTATTGAGAAAAGTACTCAATAAGTATTTGTGGCATGAGTGCTGTGTTATGCCGAAGACAGTAGATACTGAAGTCAACTGAGGAGACCGAGGAGGATGGCAGCCTGGCAAAGCAGGCTGGCCCACGTCTCCACTGGCTGGAGGGGTTAGTGTTAAATATGCATAGGTGTGATGCTGTTTCTGGTTTCGACCTCATTCGTGGATGGAGATGTCTACCTCTTGCATATGCTCAAGCCAGTGGCACTGTATCCACTGGAGACATCCCTCCCTACCCAGAGAGTGCCCTGCTCCAGCCATTCTATGTGCCTGTTTCTGTGTATCCCAGATCCTGGGCAGCCAGGCCCCGGCATGAGTCATGACATTGTGCTTTGAGCTAGACATCAGTGCATGGCATGTTTTTCCTTTCTATCATTAGACAAAAGTTTAGCTAAGGAATTGGCAGAGTGTATCATTGGAAACAAAACAAAACAAAAATCTAAGAGTCCAGTTCCTCAGTTAGCAGCTGGAAAGGCCACAGGTTGTCAATAGCAGAATGGTATTCAGTAATCACTACTCTCCTCTTTTATCCCCAATTAAATTATCCTAGTCCTCACTAACAAAAGGAATAGATGAAAAGAAAGAGCTGACTGTAAATAGATTAATAGAACTGAACTAGAAAGATTAGAAATTGCTTTTGTGCCAAATTGGAACATTTAATAAACCTTCTTAGAAACTTAAAATATATTGAGAGTATTTTCTTTAAAAGAATTTGCAAGTGCTGTATTTGCAAAATCTAGTAACGTGTGGCTTATTCCTCACATAATTCAGCCTGTGTAATTAATCTTTGATCAAGATATATGTATGTTATATTATTATACTTTTACATATTTATATTTATTTATGTATTTTTATTTTCATGTATTTATATGCTTGAACATATGTATTTATAAAAAATGAATAAAATTTCACCATGAATATTTTAAAGTTTTCGGTTGACCTTGATCATGATAGATTAACATTTTTAATTTAGTTTGGTTCAAATGACCTAGTGTTGCTCCAAGCAGTTTAGAAGTAAACAGTAAGTTTCCTAGCAACTGCATTATTTTCAAAGTTCAAAGAAAACAATTTTGTGATGGATGGAATGTTTCCTAAATATAGGCCACAAGCCCAGGGTTTTTGAGGAAGGATGCATCAGATGGAGTAATACCAGTACTGCTTGCTTCCTCCGTTTCTTGCAGCAGTTTTATGTTAACAGTGATGTTACTTGACTGGCCTTAGAGGATGAAAGAATCAGATCACTGGACACAGTGCATGCTGAATTTGGCATCTGCTTTTCTCTGCATCATCAGTTACTGGTGTTTTGTCTGATCTGTAACATGTAATAACCGATGATAAGGTCGAAAGGGTTTTTTTTTTGTTTGTTTTTGTTTTGTCTTTGTTCTCTTTACTTTGCTGTGTTAAATTTCTGCCTGCCTGATTTGCACTTACTTTTAAGAGGCTCCAGGTCATATCAAGAATAAGTGAGCCTCTGATGGATGAGTCTTGCAGAGGCTGCTTTCTAGAGACAGAAGGCCTGGTTTCTGACTTGACCTAGAAAGTAGTTAGGACTCTTTCTGGACCCAGAAAAACAAGCAAGTTAACCAAGTCCTTTTATGCATGACCCATTCTAAGTAAGTAATCTTTGACACAAAATTATGTATACATATAGACTAAAATTTGGTATCATTGCACCTTGATGAGCAAGAAGTAACTTAAGCAAAAAAGGGACTTTATTGTAAGGATACAGTGGCAATACCTGGAACCTAAGGGACCTATGAATGGCACTGGGCCTCAGGAATGGGCAGGACCCAGGGACCGCGTGCCTGTAGGTATCCTCCTGTTCTCTCTCGCTCTCCTCTCTTCACTTGCTTTCCAACTTCTCCGTTATTTGGTTTTCCTCCTTTCCCTCTCTCCTTTGCTTTCTCCCAGTTATAAAATCTCCTTTTCACTGTACAGTAAAAAGCAATAAATCCTTATTGGCCCTGGCTGAGTCAGGTACCCATGCTTGCCCATCCGTGGAGGTTGTGGCCAACTGGGCAAACATAGCTGGAAGGAGGCTCGCAGTGTAATGATTGAAATGTGGACATCAGGGTAAGAGAATGAGGGTGGGGTGTGGATGCTTCCCAGAAAGAGAACTGGAAAAACCATTTAATGTGTCTACTGTAATCCTTTCTGGTTCAGTGAGCCTTTTCGTGGGCAGAAAATGAGTTGTTCCTAAGTTTTAAAAGCTTTCACAGTGCCTTTGTCCCTGTTCCCTCAACAGCCTTTTCCATGGTTCCCCTCCGTCAATGGCATAAAGCCAAAACTAGACTAAACATAACAAGAAAATTCTTCATTTAGATTATACCAACTTTGCTTTTTGTTTCTCTGCCTCTTACAGCATAAAGTCCAGAAAAATTTAACCATCTTCCATCCCCTGAAATCGCTTTATATTTCCCAGCTCTTACTTTCACTTGAATGGTTTAATCTAGTGGATATAATTTTAGTATGCATAAGAATCACCTGGAAGGCTTGTTAAAATATATGTCATTGAAAGAATCCACAGAATTTCCGACTCACTAGGTCTGGGGTAGAACACAAAATCTTACATTTCTCACAAATTCCCAGGTGATGCAAAAGCAGCTGGTGCTAGGATCATGCCTTGAGAATCTTTAATTTCTCAGGAGTGCTCTACGCATCTACATTTTGCAAATGTTAAGCTTACTTCATTCTTAGCTGCTATGTCCCATTTTGTCTTCCTTAGTTGTTAAACCAAAAGTAATTTCTGTCTTCACTGTGCTTCTGTAGCTTGTTGGAATTCTCTTACACCATTACCTTCCTTGCATTACAATTAATTTGTAAGCAAATATTCCTTATGGGTAATGATAACAACTTATCTATTTTGCATTATCCATAGCATATGTCAAAAATATTTTCTAGGTATATCATTGGTGAACAGCAAGTTTTGACTGTCTCTTTACTGATTTGGATGCCCTTTATTTCTTTCTCTTGTCTGATTGCTCTGGCTAGGACTTCCAGTACTGTGTTAAACAGAAATGGTGAAACGGCATCTTTGTCTTGTTCCAGTTCTCAGGAAGAATGCTTTCAACCTTTCCCTGTTCAGTATAATGTCGGCTGTGGGTTTGACATAGATGGCTTTTATTACCTTAAGAGTATTTTCTATACATTTTTAATTGAATTACAGTTGTAGATCATATCCTCAATAAATCTGAATCATTTCAGAAGAGACTGGAGAGTATTTCTTTATTTCTCTTACTCATAATAGTTGTCCTTTAATTCTTGACTTACATGGTCCATGAACTACAGTTTGTGAAGAGGTGAGTGGCTACCATTTTTGGATCATCAACATTGTGCTAGCTAATTTGCATATTTTATATTAAATTCTGTCAGCAACCCTGAAGATACATACTGTTAACCTCATTCTACAGATAAAGAAACTAAGGCTCAGAACAGCTAAGAAACTTGCCCAACATCACAGTAGGAAGTTGCAGAATCAGAATTTGTTTAGGGCAGCTATATGATTTACTTTATTATTTTGAGACAAAGTCTTGCTCTGTTGTCCAGGCTGGGGTACAATGATGCAATCTTGGCTCACTGCAACCTCCACCTCTCAAGTTCAAGAGATTCTCCTGCCTCAGTTTCCTCAGTAGCTGGGATTACAGGCATGCGCCACCATGCCTGGCTAATTTTTGTATTTTTAGTAGAGACGGGGTTTCACCATGTTGGCGAGACTGGTCTTGAACTCCTGACACCAAGTGATCTGCCTGCCTTGGTTTCCCAAAGTGCTGGGATTACAGGTATGAGCCACCGTGCCCAGCCCCCTTATGATTTTTTTATATCCCACACTTCCTTCCCATGGAGGAAAATACTTAACACTGATCATGAAGTGAACCACCAGCAATCAAGGAGGTGATAAAGTGCCTGGTACACAGCAGGTGTCCAGGAAAAAATGGCCCAACCAGTCTGCCAGGAAAACACTCCTGGGTTCCTGATGCCATTTGTCTTGTTAAGCTCTATGCCAGATGCTGGATTCTGAGAATGGTGGGTCTTTCTTTAAAGGAGAAAAATGGCCAAGAAGCATAAACTTTCAAGAGCTTTTTGTATTTGTTCTCATGTATTGCTAAAATTTACATTTTTTTGAAAAGAAAAATCTGTCTTGTTTTTTTAATTCCTGAACCAAATAATTAATAAAAGAATGGGCTTATATGCAGAATGTTACAACTATAGACCTTACTGGTTTGAGTAATTACTTGAAAAAACATCACATCTTAAAATATTTCCATCTAGTGCATCCTTTATATTACCACTCTATAAATTTGCTGTCACTGTGATATCTGCAGGGAATGCTTGTAAATTAAAAAATCAAATAACAAAAATAACATTGCCACATTTATTTTTTCAACAATCTGTTCTGAAGGATATAAGTAGATGCAGTTGAAATATGACCATGGAGTTTGAGTGATTAGAATTTATAGGGAAAACAGTACTTTTCTACATGACTTTCATTTGCATTTATTTGTTATTCTCCTAATTTTGTCTGGAGCAGTCTTGGGGATGAGTTCTGTTACATGGTGATGTCTTCCTTTATATAACTAAGTTTAGAGGTCAATCAGACCACTGAATAAATTTATAAAATCTAGTTCCATGATGTAGACAAAGTAGGAAATATTTTAGCTAATTCACTTGGGGTAGACTTCTTGATGCAAGGAATTGGAAATGGGAGCAAATATATAACAATGCTAAGTCATCACCTAAACCAAACAATGATAAAATTTTGAAGCTCTTAGGTCAGGGGAAAGTTAGTAAGTTACACATTGCTGTTTAATTCTTGTTATGGGGAATACCCATCAAAGTGACATATTATCCACTCTAAGATTCATGCATTCTTTCCTTCTACCCTGTAGGAGGTAGACTTCTTGGCTGGGACAATTACCTTTTGCTTTGTGGTATTTGGGGAATTAGTGTTCCTTTCTTTCAGTCCTTTGAGAAAATTCTATGAGACTGGCTTCTTGATGCAAAGGTCTTAATGATAAGGAAGTTCTTTGTAATTGCATGGTACATTTACTCCATGGCAAAAGCAAAATAAACATGCTTTTCCCCCGAGTGGGAAGATCTTTACTCAAAGGATCTTAAAAATTCATTAGAGAAATGCAAATCAAAACCACATTGAGATACCATCTCACGCCAGTTAGAATGGCGATCATTAAAAAATCTGGAGACAACAGATGCTGGAGAGGATGTGGAGAAATAGGAACACTCCTACACAGTTGGTGGGAGTGTAAATTAGTTCAGCCATTGGGGAAGACAGTGTGGTGATTGCTCAAGGATCTAGAAATAGAAATTCCATTTGACCAAGCAATCCCATTACTGGGTATATACCCAAAGAACTATAAATCATTCTACTATAACGACACATGCACATGTATGTTCACTGCAGCCCTGTGTACAATAACAAAGACCTGGAGCCAACCCAAATGCCCATCAATGATAGACTGGACAAAGAAAATGTGGTACATATACACCATGGAATACTATGCAGCCACGAAAAACAATGAGTTCATGTCCTTCGTAGGTACTTGGATGAATCTGGAAGCCAACATTCTCAGCAAACTGACACAAGAACAGAAAACCAAACACCGCATGTTCTCACTCATAGTAGGTGCTGAACAATGAGAACATGTGGCCTTAGGAAGAGAAGCATCACACACTGGGGGCAGCTGGGTAGGGTAGGGGAGAGACAGTGAGGGGTGGGGAGGGTGGGGGCGGACAACATGTGGAGAAATGCTGGATATAGTATACATCTAAAGTAAAATTAAAAAAAAAATAAAATAAAAAATTGACTTAATTACTCACCAAATAAATTATGTCTCTTCTGAAAGGGACAAGGGAGAAATTCAAATAATAAGCAAAATTCTGTGTATTACCACAACAACTGCACGGGAAAGTATCTTTGCTTCTATTAATGACTAGAGGAGTCTGTCTATGCTTTATAAAACCTCTTAACCAAATGATGCTATTGCCTGTGATTCTGTAGGCAGGCATGGCAGCTGCATTTATAAGCAACCATTTTCCACTGAGTTACCCAGGTAAAGAAAGAAAGTTGAATATATGACCTATGGATAGAAGAAATGCCTCAACCCTTAATACTCACAACTGCAATGAGCAATCTTCTTTTGGCATCATCATCTACTCCCTGAAACTGGCTCATTTCCATTCACAAACAAATGTGTTCTAAAAAAGGTCATCTTAATAAAAAAAAGAAACTCTCCCAGGGTTGACTCAACTCCCACCTATGCCTGCAAAATCATTTCTATGCTTTTTCTTAGAGCAACACATGTCAGGTGAGAAAGACTACCTACCCAGGTCCTCTTTACTTCTCATTTTCTTCCTGTGGTTAAAATATCCTTTGTATATTGTCAATTCTCAATCTTCATCTCAAGGCCACATGGTTCCTCTGCACTTTAGACTCCTATATTCCACTATATTACTGGATGTTTACTAGCTACTTAAAACTTGATATATTGAAAACAGAGACCATCCGTGGTGGCAGATGTCTGTAGTCCCAGCCACTTGAGAAGCTGAAATGGGAGAACCTCTTGAGCCCAGGAGTTCAAGTCTACAGTGAGCTATGATCCTGCTACTATATCTTCAGCCTGGGCAAACAGTGAGAACCTGTCGAAAGATGGGGAAGGAAGGGAAAAAGGGAGGAAGGAAGACAGGGAGGGAGAGGAAGAGAGAGGGGAGAGGAAGGGAGAGGAAGACGGAGGAGAGAGGAGGGGAAGGGGGAAGAGGAGGGAAGGTGAGGGGAGGGAAGGGGGAAGAGGAGGGGCGAGAAGGGGGAAGAGGAGGGGAGGGAAGAATTTTCCACTCTCCACACACTAAAATCTCAACCTTCCTAGTCTTTCTCATCAAAGAAAATGATAACCCCATTCACCCAGTTATTCAAGTCAAGAACTTAGTAATTAAACCCTTCCCTCAACCTCACACTGCCAAAGAAGAGGCTGGGTCTGAGATATACATTTGGGAGTGATAGAACTTACAAGATATCTTGGTGGTTTGGATCTGGGGGGGACTCTCTATTTACATCAACATCTACAATCCCTTTTCCAAGGAACACCTAGAGTCATAAACACTTGAATCAGGTTGCTCCCTCTATTCAGAATTTTTAAATTTATTCCTATCTCTCTTACAGAGAAACCCAAATTCCCAGCCCTGACCTATACACATTGGTATGATTGGACTCCTGCCTGCCCCTCCAACAGTATCGCTACCTGTCTCCCTTACACGGGATGCTCATGCCACATTGGCTTCTGTTAAATAAAAGTTATAGAAGGCCATTGTTTTGAACTAAATTCCTGCACGTGGCTCCAACAGAGCTGACTAAAAATAAAAATGGAGTCATTCACACCAAAGTTTTGTCACTAAACAATCAATTTCTCCAACAGGCCAGTTTGAATCTTCCGCTGGCACGATAATGAAGTTCCTCTGCTTTAAGTTACATTTCCATTGTTCTGTCCCCCTACTCCCATCCTACAAAAAAAGTAGTGCTGAAATGACCCTTCGACTTCATGTTCCTTGTTTCTGCTTTTTTCCAGTCCTTCCTGTTAAAAGTCCCTCCAATCAACTCACTGGAACACTTACATTTCATGGATTTTAGATTCACAAATAAAGCCAATTGAGGTCTTTAAATTTGTTGTAATTTTTTCTTTTGACACTCCTTTCTGTTCCTTGAAGAGGCCATATATTTTCCCACTTACCTGAGGCTTCTGCCTTGGATTGGTTTTCCCTGTTTTTTTCTTGGCAGTCCCAGTCTAATGTGCCACACCCCAACCCCACACACACACTACACACACACACACACACACTACATACACACACACACACACACACACACTCCCTGCAAGAGAGGCTTTCCCAGACCACTGCATGATAAATAGCCTCTCTCAAGGCAGCAAGGTCGGTTTCCATCAGGGCACACACACCTCTCCCTACACAACCCCACACCCCTGTCCCCACTCCCAGTCCCTTGCCCCTGTAATTTAAAATCTCCCTGCTGTTTTTTTTGTTTTTTTGTTTTTTTTTTTTTTTTGCTTACTTCTCTTTCTGATTCACCATGGCAGCTCCAGTGCCTGGCACAGCTTCTGGCACACAGGTTTTCCAATGAAATACATTAAATGTGAATAGATGAAAGCTGGGCTTGCCCCTACTAAATTCGACAAAGTGAAGCCAACTCCATGTCAGAAGCCCTTTATCACCCCACCTCAGATTCCCAGGGAATTAACTCACCTTGAGATAGGATGGACCAAGATCAGATCTGTTTACTTTCCCCGAGCTATCTGCATTTTAATGGAGGGCGAAGGAGAAAGGAACAAGAATTTTTTGTGTATGTGCAGTTAACATTTTGAAAGTGAAGCAAATGCGCTTATCCAAATGTGAAAAGTAGCCTGGATGATCCTCAGTAACATTCTGTTTTATAAAGGATGTGCCATTAATGTTTAAGAGCCAGTGCCTGTGAATATTTCAGAGAAGATGGGTACTTAGAGAGTCTGATGCAAGTTTAGGCAGAAATCTAAATGAAATGCATATACATAAAGATAATTACGTACAATTTGAGTGGTGCATGGGCCTCCGGAAGCCTATCCATTACGCATCCTGAAGATCCTAAACAAATCATCCTTCTATTTTACTACATGAACAAGATTCCACTTTCTTTCACGGTAAATCCTGGGTCATTGATTTTGTTTATAGTTCTTCCTAAAGCCATTTGAACTTCCCCACTGCCCTTATGGTTTGAAAAGAATATGTTAATTGGGAAGAGTGAAAAGAAGGAATACTAATATGTGCTAGACACAAATATGTATCAGGCATTCTGTAATATAACTTCTGAGGAATTTATTTCTCAAATTTAATTCTCATATTTATTTCAGAATTAAGTTATCACATTTAACTATCAAAACAACTCAGTAAGGCTGTGAGTCCCATTTTTGCAGACTGGAAAACTGAGGGAAAAAAAGGACAAATAACTTACAAATAAGGGTTTTATGATGGAGCCTAGATTCCCATCCAGATTATAAACTCATATTCTCAAAGTTATACCATATATTCATATTTTAAAAGTGGCTGATTCATTCTTTCATTTAACTGATGATCTGGACACCTCCTCCTTAACTCTCTGACTTCATCTTCTGTTACTCTGCCCTATGCTACCTTTAACCAAGCCACACTGGCTCCCTTGCTATTCCTTAATCTGAGATCCTTAAGAAAAATCTGCTATAGAAGCTATTAATAGACTATTGATGGTAAGTCTGTAAAATATAATTATGTATATGAATAAGAATCCATACCTTCTTAAGAAATATATTTTGGTAAAAACTATTTAGAAGATGATTGCCTCTACTAAGATACTTGCAATATAGATATATTTGTGAAATTAAATCATATTATCCATTATAAAGAAACAGGTACTAATTAAAATGGTTACAGAACAAATAGTTTTACAATAAAAGCATAAACATAACCTCATTAAAAATGTGCTAATATTTTACCCAGTTTGTAAATATTAACTCCAATTCTTTTAAGCAGCAGATTTATTTATGGAAATTGAAAGTACAATGAGTTCAAATATTCTACTGCATTCTACATAACACATTTACTGGCCAAAACTCAGATTTTAAATTGGGAATATTGAGAAAATACTGCACATTTTTTATATAATCAAGTCCTTTTGCTTTTTTAAATATACTTTTTATATATTCATGTTCTGTTGCTTTTCTGGCAATAAAATCACTCTTATAACCTGGGAATATTAGTATGTAACTGAGAAGACATAAATAATAAAGAATCCATTTCATATTGTGAACATACACTACACACTGGGGTCAGTTGGGGGGAAATAGAGGAGGGACGGTGGGGGGTGGGAAGCTGGGGAGAGATAGCAAGGGGAGAAATGCCAGATGTAGGTGATGGGGAGGAAGGCAGCAAATCACACTGCCATGTGTGTTCCTATGCAACAATTTTGCATGTTCTTCACATGTACCCCAAAACCTAAAATGCAATAAAAAAAAATAATAATAATAATGTGAAAAAGAAAAAAAAAATTGTTCTATGGTTTCTGACTACTGCAATCCCTCTAAATCTGTCATGGGTGAATTTTCCTCTGTGGCCCTCAGCCATGTTCAGACATGCCTTTCCCATTCCATACTAGCCAGCTATTCTCCTGCTGTTAGATCTCAGCAGTTCATAGGATGTCATGCTGTATGAGACATTGTTAATACTTCTAACATGCAAAAATAGAAAAAGGTATATTAAATATTCACATACCACCAAAAATTAATTTGTCTATCCTGACATTATTGTAACACTGAAGTTGCTGTGAATCCTTCCCATCCATATTTTTATTTTCCCTCATATATATCTATTCATAAAGAACACAAGTATTATACCATATTTTTATTTTTTTCTATCACCATTATGCTTTTGATATTTGGCCAATGTTGGTACATGAACATATAGTTCATTTATTCCAGCTCTTATGTAATAAAATCACATATAAATGGTAATCGATGTTGTTTCCAATTTTTCACTATTAAAATCAATGCAGCTATTAACATCCATGGCACATATATGAGAATTTCTCTACAGTGTATGTCTAGAAGTATTAATATCATTACTAGTATAGAATGCAAATTTTCAACATTACTAGGTATTGCTAAATTGCCCTCTAAAATAGTTTTGCCAATTTATTCTCCTACTACCAGTATTTGACAATTTCCAATTCTCTATAACTTCTCCCATATTTTTTGCTGCCAGATCTTTTCAATTTTTTTATCTGATGAGACATAAAATTTTATGTCCTTGATTTTTTAAAATTTGTGTGATCTTGATTACCTGTGAGCTTGAGTGTTTTCTTATTTATTGGCCATTTTCTTATGTCTTTTTCTAAACTCCTTGTTCCTATTCTTGAGTTTTTATTCTACTCAATAAATTGGTTTTCATTTCTTACTGATTCGTTGAAGTCATAGGCCTGGAACCTAATCTTTTTGATGTTATTTAAAAAGACTCAAGTCGGCCGGGTGCAGTAGCTCACGCCTATAATCCCAGCACTTTGGGAGGCCGAGGCAGGTGGATCGTGAGGTCAAGAGATCGAGACCACCCTGGTCAACACGGTGAAACCCTGTTGTAAAAATACAAAAATTAGCTGGGCATGGTGGCGCGTGCCTGTAATCCCAGGTACTCAGGAGGCTGCGGCAGGAGAATTGCATGAACCCAGGAGGCGGAGGTTGCGGTGAGCCGAGATCGCGCCATTGCACTCCAGCCTGGGCAACAAGAGCGAAACAACGTCTCAAAAAAAGAAAAAAAACAAAGACTCAAAGTGTATATAACACAAGTATCATTATCTGATCTGTAACTGGCCTTTTAGCTTTTTCTTTTGATACGTAAGCTTTTAAGTAATTGTGGTGTAGTCAAATTGATTCGTCTTCTCCCTTTTGATTTGTGCTTTTTTTTTCCAGTATACTTTTAAAGAAATCACTTGCTCTACCAAGGCAGAGTATATATATATTCCCCTATATTTTCTATAAAATTTAAACTATTTTTGCTTTCAATATCTATGAGTTTGTCTACTTTTTAGTTTGTTTTAAATGTCAGCTACAAACCCAATTTATCTTTGTATTACTTATTACTTCAATATCAATAATCTATCCTCTCCTGATTTTTAATGCCATCTCATTAATTTGATGATTTATATGGTCAGTTTCTGAGACTGCTATTCTGTTTTGTAATAAAGGTACAGAAATAAATTAATAACTAGATATAGGCATTTTATGGCTATTATTGCTACTTTGATTTTTTAATTTATCTATGTTTCTGAATTATAAAAAGGATTCTTAAATGATTCTTACATACAACAAAATTATTACTTCTAAAATCTGTCAGTAAGTGCTCTTGGATTTTCTATGTACATACTTATGCAACCAAAAATTTGGTTATTTATTTTCCATTCCCTACATACTTTTCTTATTTTATTGCATATGCTAGGACTTAGCTACAGTAAATATTAACTGACAGCATCCATCCTCGGGGAAGAAAACAGTATTTTTACTATCAATTTAATGTCTCAAATTACTAATTTAGATGTTTTCTTCCTATGTTGATATTAAAAATTTATATTTAGAAAATTGTTCAGTTACCCTAAGATTGCAGGTTATTTAGCATAACACATTCAAATTCTTCTTTCAGAATTAAAAAATCTCTACTAGATCTGAAATGATATCCTTTTTTATTTCTCATCTTGCCTATATGTGTTAGTGTGTGCTTTTTAAAATGATCAATTTTACCATGGACTTGTCTATTTTAACACCCTTTTCAAAAATCCATCCTTTCTATTTTGCTGGTAATTTCTCCATTTTCTCTTTGCTATTTTATTACTTTGTGCTTATTCTTTTATGCTTTTCCTCTTCTCACTTTCATTAGAGGTTCTCTGCTATTCCTCCTTTAACTGCTTGGGTTGAACCTTCTTTCATCTAGTTCCAAATGACTTTTCTGACATGTGCACTCATTTTTGGAAACTTCAATTTAAGTGATCACTGTATGCCACAAGTTTTTATGTATACTATGCTCACTGATTTGGTTACGAATGCTGTATGATATCTGTTTAACTTTCTTCATTAACTCATGAATTATTTAAAAGTCTATTTTTCAATTTCCAGCTATATAGGGAATGTGGGGCTATTTTTTATAGTCGGTGCCACATTTTATTAAATTTATTTATGGAATTCTGTGCTTCCTCTTTTGCAGCCACCTATAGTAACAATACCAATTCACATTTTTCAAGTATTTACCATGTGTTAGGCACTCTTCTAAACAGTTAATATGTTTTAACTTGTTAAAACTCACAAATGCTTGAGGTACGATGATGCTTAATAGCTTATGAATGAGGCTTCTGAGCCATAGCAAGATAAAGTAACTTAACCAAGTAACACAGCTGTCAAGTAGTGGTGCTAAGACAAACTTCGTCAAGCCCCATAGTCTGCTCTTATAACTGCCACAAAAAAACTGCCTCTGAATTCAGCGTGCTCGAGAAAATAGATACTTGCATTTGCAGGGCATGCAAGTCATACATGCAACTGTCCTATCAGCTTCAGTGAGTTACTAAAGTCTATATTTTTTCTAAATATTTTCATCTGATTATTAATTTCTGAGATAATGTATTAACATCTATTTGGATTATAATTTTATCTTATTTTGTTAATGTTTTGCTTTGTAAATTCATTTTAGTTCATAATGCATATTTTGATGAATTATCTTTATTACTATTTCTTTTTATCTCTACTAATGGTTAAGCATAAATGATATTTTGTCTGACATGAATTTACTGTAACACTGTTCTTTTTTCTTTTTCTTCTAATTTACCTGGCATATCATTTTTCAATAATTTTATATATATAAACATATACAAATATATACTTGGTTATGTTACTTTTTATTGCTATATGTGGCTTTTTTTTTTTTTTTTTCCGGAAACAAAGTCTTGTTATGTTTTCCAAGCTGTTCTTGAACACCTAGCCTCAAGCAATCCTCCCGCCTCAGCCTCCCAAACTGTTGGGATTACAGGTACAAGCCACCATAACCAGGACATCAGTATCTTTAAAGATTTCCTTTCCATTTCATGCCTATCCATTTTATAGCTTCACTGTGATGTTTCTAAGCGGGCCTCATTGCTCCTTCAGTCTGGGGATTCATTTCTCTACTATATAGCAGTTACCTACTTGGCTATTGCCTCTCCTTCATTCTTTCTATTTTCTTATCCTGGAATTCCTGCTTTAGATTTTTTTATTCTATCTTTGACACTCTTTCATATTTCCATGTCTATGTATTCCATCATGGGTGATTTTTTTTTTTATAATTAACTTCAAACTCACTAATTATTTCATTAGCTGTCTGGTTCATTGTTTAACCAACCTATTGATAATTTTATTTCTAGAAATTTCATTTTAGTTCTTCATAACTGCCTATGAACTTTTAAGTCTATACCTATATACATATATATCTATATATACATACCTGTGTATATATGCCTATATAGCTTTGTCTATACCTTTTAAAATATTAAATTTATTTTTAATGTCTCAGATTATTCTATATTTCTAGGCTTATTTGCTAATTCTACTTTAGGCTGATTCATTTTCTGATATTGCAATTTGTTTTTTTACCATGAGCTGTTGTGCTTTTTTGTTTTGGCAGTTGTTTTGCATGAAACCATTCCTACAAGAAACCATTCTATAGTACCATCAGTGGTCCCTTCTGCTGGGGACCCATATATGTTATCAGTTATGAACCAAATTTGCATTATTTTCTCTGCTTGGGATTCCTACACACTACTGTGAGCATAGTGTGAACTCAGAGCCTACTCTGGTACAGGGCACAGATGTGGTCTTGCCAACCCACAGCCCTGGGCAAATAACCAGTTTTCTTTTGGCTTCCTAAGGCTGTGGAGACTTTTTAGTATTATGTTTATGAGCTAAGCAGAATCCTAGCTCTGAGATTTTTTTGGGGAGCTTGGCTCCAATTCCAAACCCAGCTTCAGCATCCAATATTGATTTCTCATATCAAATTTGATACTTCCTGAGTTCTCTTCACTGAGTTTCTTCTTTGTTTATAAAACTTGATTTTTCTTAGTTTTAGCCTTTCTAGGTATAGGAATTTTTTTTTAATTATGCTTTTTCCAGTGTTGATGTGATTTTGTCATGGAACAATGAGCCTTTGGTGTCACCCCAGTTCTTCAGATCACTTTTGATGTTTCCAAAGACATTTTTCCCCCTTTCCCTGTAGGAGATCTTGCTTAGGCTTTATTCCTCTAATCAAGAAAGAACTTTTTTGTTTTGGTGAAAGCTCTATGGAGATATTTAATTCACATGTTACACAATTCACCCATTTAAAGTGAATGACTCAATGCCTTTTAATATATACACAGCACAGGTCATCTATCAAAATAACCAATTTTAGAATATTTTTATTACTCCAAAAAGAAGCTCTATTCCCCTTAGATACCATTCTTCAGTCATCCTGTTTCTCTCCCTCCACCTCCCAACCCTAGGCAACCTCTACTTTTTCTTTATATAGATTCACCCATTCTGGATATTCTACTTAAATGTGCTCATAATAGGTGGTCCTTTGCAACTGGTTTCTTTCACTTAGCATCATGCTTTCAAGGTTTACAGATGATGTAAGCATCTATGAGTACTTCATTTCTTTTTATTGCCAAATAATATTCCATTGTATGGGTATGCTGCATTTTATTTACCTGTTCATCAGTTGATGGATATTTGAATTGTTTCCACTTTTTAGCTAATATAAATGATGCTGCCATGAACATTCATGTTCAAGATTTTGTGTGTATGCTTGGTTTCATTTCTCTTAGGTACACAGCTAGGAGTAGAACTGGTAGAATATATGGTACTTTACTTAACTGTTTGAGAAATTGCCAGACTGTTTTTCAAAGTGGCTATACCATCTTACTTTCCTGCCAGCAATGTATGACATTTCCAATTTTTCCACATCCTTGCCAGAACTCATTATCTGTCTTTTTTTATTACAGTCATCCTAGTAGGTGTGAAGTGGCATCTAATTATGGTTTGGATTTTCAGTTCCCTAGTGACTAATGGTGCTGAGCATCTTTTTAGGTTCTTATTGGCCATTTCTATACTTTTCTTTGGAGAAATGTCTGAATCCTTTATCCATTTTTTTCTTTTACATATATATGTAAAAGAAAAAATACATTTTCTTTACATATATATATAATTGCACTTTAGGTTCTGGGGTACATGTGCAGAACATGCAGGATTGTTGCGTAGTTACATACATGGCAATGTGGTTTGCTGCCTCCATCCCTGTCACCTATATCTGGCATTTCTCCCCATGTTATCCCTCCCCAACTCCCTACGCCCCACTGTCCCTCCTCTAGTCCCCCCCAACAAACCCCAGTGTGTGATGCTCCCCTCCCTGTGTCCATGTGTTCTCATTGTTCAACACCTGCCTATGAGTGAGAACATGTGGTGTTTGATTTTCTGTTCTTGTGTCTATTTTTACTTGGGTTGTCTTTTATGGAGTTGTAATAGCTCTTTATATTTTAGCTACAAATGCCTTAGCAGATATGTGATTTGTAAATATCTTCTCTTATTCTGTGAGTTGTTCTTTCACTTTCTTGCTGGTTTCCCTGGAAGCATGAAAGTTTTTAATTTTGATGTCCCATTTATTTTTTCCTTTTATTTCTTATGCTTTTTGGTAGCATGTCTAAGAAACCAGTACCTAATCTAACATCACAAAGATTTATACATATTTTTTTATTCTAAGAGCTTTATGGCTCTAGATCTTATGTTTAAGTCTTTAATACATTTTGAATCAATTTTTATATGGTTTGAGAACAGTGGTACTTTTTAAAGTGGTTGCCACCTGGAAAAGCCTTCTCTAAATTAAAGATCTGACAAGAAAATGACATGATTTGGGGCATACTATGCATAATTGCTATCACAGCAATATTAGAGGATATGAGACATCAGCCTTCCTGATACTTTGATCCCTTTAAGAAGCATGGAATTATAAAATCTTAGTTCAAAGTCATTGGTTTTCTTACATATTTCCAGGTGTGTTTCTCTATGGTTAACAGAATTAAAAAGAGCCATTATTGTGGCAATTTTGATATAAGGAGGCAGTGCTGTCCCACCAAGAACTAAACAGTTTAGCAAGTTCTCACCAACCTGAGTCGCTAGTCTGAAGGGCTCTGAGGAAATAAAAAATCATTTACATAGGCTGACTTCTTTCAGTGCCCCAATGCAGCCTTGTTCCAAACATTCACTGTTGTGATTTACAAGAAAAGAAAGAAAGAAAGTAAATCGGGCACTTTCTTAGCCAAACCACTGTAGGTTTATTGGAAATTTAGTTGTATTGACTGGAGACTTTTAAAAATTTCTGGAAATTGATGTCGATATTTTCAAGTACTAAATCACTGGCAAATAAGAAAAAGCAGAGATGCTTTATAACATGGCAAATCCCACTAAGTAATTCTTGTCTGCATTTCTTTCTATATTACAATATCCAAAAAATGAGACATTTAAGGAGGAAGAGAGAAAAGGATCCTATCAAAAGGGTCAGTTGGAACAAAAATAATAATAACGCCACAGAGAAATGAAAGGAATGAAAGAAGATGACGAAAGCCAGAGAAAAGAACAGAAATGGGAGGACAGAGGTGGAAACTGAGGTGAAAGGAGGAAAGAAGACACGAAACCCAGGAAAATATGTCATCCACCTGTTTAACGAAGTATGCAGTGTTTGAAACAGGGCCAACATCTTAAGTGAGATTCAAGCAAAGAAATCAATGAATAATGAATCTAAAAGTATTTATAAAGTGCCTCAATATTAGTAACAGCTTACAGCAGAAAAATCATGTGATCAGTACCTAAGGATACTTATCCATCATAAAATGTTACTTCAGAGGAAAAATGAAATATGAAAATAAAGGTGTGAATTCTGGCAGAGAGTGTGGTAAGACATAGAGCTTGGCCATCACCCGCTGGGCCCTTAGCTCTCGGGCTGCTGGTTGAGTTGGGTGCTTTCAGGCACAGGGCCAGGTTTAGGCTCTGTTGGCAGCAATCCCCCTCCTACCTGTGACCTCTCCAAGCCAGACCCACTGGGCCCCAGCTCTGCAGGTCACAGCTGAGCACCCCCCATGCCCAGGTTAAGCAACACCACTATGTGAAGGGCATGGAACGCTGGGAGGAATACAGCAACCCCAACCCAAAAGAGGCATCAAGAGTTAGAATAATGGGCCACATAGACTCAAGCTCAAGCTGCTCAGCCTCAGGCTATGGAGCTGTACAGATCCCAGATCTGAGGTGACCACTGTGTCCCTAGTGAATAAGATGCCACTCTGTACTGTCCCTTAAGGGGCCTGGAAAATCAGCTGAGGCCAGAAAAGTTGGTTAGAGTTATCAGCACCATACTTTGATGCTGGAAGAGAGAAATGGTAGAACAATGTGCCACATTTGGCAAACAGAATGTGCCTGCCACCCTTTGGGAAGATTAACTAGTCATTAATAGAAGACCAGAGTATACACACATACCTCAGAGATATTGCATGTTTTGTTCTAGACTACCACAATGAAGTGAGACAAGAAATTTTTGGTTTCCCAGTGTACATACAAGTTGTGTTTACACTGTACTATATTAGTGTGCAATAGCATTGTATCAGAAAAACAATGTGCATATCTGAATTTAAAAATACTTTATTGCTAAAAATGCTTTCAGCATGAGCTTCAGCAAGTCACCTTTCTGCTGGTGTAGGTTCTTGCCTCAGTGTTGATGGAAGCTGAATAATCAGGGTGGTGGTTGCTGAAAGCTGAGGTGGCTGTGGAAATTTATTTAAATAAGACAACAATGAAGCTTGCTACATTGATTGACTCTTCCTTTCACAGAAGTTTTCTCTGTAGTATACGATGCTGTTTGATAGCATTTTACCTACAGAAAAACTTATTTCAAAATTGCAGTTCAGTCCTCTCAAATCTTGCCACTGCTTTGTCAACTAAGTTTATATGAAGTTATCAATCCTTTGTTAATACCTCAACAATGTTCACAGCATCTTCACGAGAAATAGATTCTGTGTCAAGAAACAACTCCTCATCTGTTCAAGTTTGATAATAATATTGTAGCAATCAAGTCACATCTTCAGACTCCACTTATAATTCTAGTTCTCTTGCTATTTCTACCACATCTGCAGTTACTTCTTCCCCTGAAATCTTGAACCCCTCAAAGTCATGTATAAGAGTTGGAATCAATTTCTTCTAAGACTATTCTGCCCTCTTTCCATGATATGTTGACTTATTTCCATGAATCTTAATGGCATCTATAATTATGATTTTTTTTCTAGAAGGTTTTCAATGTACTTTTCTCAGATCCATCAGAGAAGTCACTATGCATGGGAGCTATAGCCTAATGAAATGTACTTCTATAATAACCAGGTTTGAAAGTCAGAATCACTCCTTGATCCATGGGTTGCAGAATGGATACTGTGTTACCAGATATGAAAACAGCATTAATCACTCTGTACACTTCCATCAGAGCTCTTGAGTGACCAGGTACATTGTCAATGAGCAAATTCATATTTTGAAAGAAAACCTTTTCTTCTGGGAAGTAGGTTTCAGTCGTGGGCTTAAAGTATTCAGTAAATGTTGCTACAAGCAGATGTCCTGTCACCCAGGCTTTGTTACTCTATTTATAGAGCACAGGCAGAGGAGATTTAGCATAATACTTAAGAGTCCTACAATTTTCAGAATGGTCAATGAGCATATGCTTTCACTTTAAGTCACCAGCAGCATTAGCCCCTAACAAGAAGGTCAGCTTGTCCTTTGAAGCTCTGGAGCCAGGTATTGACTTTTCCTCATAGACAGGAAAAGTCCTAGATGGCATCTTCTACACTGAAAATCTAATGTTTACTGTATCTGCCTTGATCAGTGCTGCTGGTTAGGTGTTCTGGATAACTTCCTGCAGCTTCTACATCAGCACTTGCTGCTTCACCTTGTGCTTTTTTTGTTATGTAGACAACTTCTTTACTTAAACCTCATGAAATAACATCTTCTAGTTAGTTATTTTCTTCAGTAGCTTCCTCGTCTCTTTCAGCCTTCAAGAAACTGTAGAGAATTAGGGTCTTGCTCTTGATTAGGCTTTGGCTAAAGAGAACATTGTGGCTTGTTTGATCTTCTATTCAGACCACTCAAACTTTCTCCATACCAGCAGTAAGCCTGGTTCACTTGTTTATCATTTGTCTGTTCCTTGTAGCAGCATTTTTAATTTTCAAGAATTTTCCCTTTACATCTACAGCTTGGTACTCCGTTTGGCACAAGAGGCCTGCCTTTCGGCCGACATCAGCTTTCCATGTGCCTTCCTCACTGAGCTTCATCTTTTCTAGTTTTTTATTTAAAGTGAGAGATACATGACTCTTCCTCACACTTGAACATTTAGAGGACACTGTAGGGTTATTCATTGGGCAAATTTCAATATTATTGTGGCTCAAAGACTAGGAAGGCCTGAGAAGAGGGAAAGCAATGGAGGAGTAGCAGGTTGCTGAAGCAGTCAGAGCACATATAAAATTTCTCAACCACAGATAGGGTTTGTAGTGCCCCCAAACATTTTCAGATTCCTGAAAACAGATTACTCTAACAGATATTACAATAAAGAAGTTTTAAGTGTTGTGAAAATTAACAAAATGTGAAATCAAAATACTGAGTGAACACAAGCCACTGGGAAATTGGCACTGACAGATTTGCTTGATATAGTGGTGCCACAGATCTTCAATTTGTAAAAAATACAAAACCTGCAAAGTACAATAAAATGAGGTAAGCTTGTAGCATATGAAAGAGCTGCACTCAAGTTTGCCCCCTAATTTTTTAGAGGAAAACTTATTTTGCTATATCTGAGCCTTCTGGATATAAAGAAGTTCCAGTGTGTGCTAGAAAACCCCACATCTTGTAAATGTCTTATTTTAAAAGAGAAAGAAAGGAGAAATCATAGGAAAGAAATGTCTTCTGAAAATGACTTTTGAATTTTGAATATGGTATTGTTAGACTGCTTCTAGAAGTGACACCAGGAGCCACATAAGTCCATGTCTACTCAGTGGGTTTTAGAGGAGATGGAGTAGAAGTCCACAAAAAGGAATAGAATGGTTCTCTATGCCTATGCCAAACTGGTCATATTTTCAATATATTTTCTTATTATACTCATTGTTCTGTGTATGCATTTTATTCCTAAGAAGTGTACAAATCGTTAACAATGTTAAGTACTTTTTTGAAATATCAAGTCTTTATAGATGTTCTATATTGCCTTATACTTGTTTAAGGTAGTGATAATAAAAGAGCACATTTTATAAATATCCTTTTGTTAAAATTCATATGAAATTTTTCTTTTGGAAATTAAATAACCAAATCACCTTTTTGAGAAGTATACATTGTATGTGTGCACTAGTTCAGGAAACAAGGGGGAAGAAAGAGGAGGAAAGGGCTCCATGCCAGCATTTTACAGTAAGCCAAGATTAGCCGTCTCGTCCTGAATGTTCTGTACATTTTATTTTACTTTGTTCTCTATGTGGTATATGAAATGGACAAATGAGTCAATTTTACAACATTTTGTCTTTAAATAGCCTGCCAATAAATGACCAAAGTAGAATTTGTAAACTATTTTGTACATTTTGTGTTATATAGTAAAGGCTGTCTTCTGAAAACAACTTGAGGACATGAAATTAAATCCATCTCTAAGCATTACAGATACGTATACACAGTAAACACTAGGAGTGTTAAATTAAAAGGACAGTATTAAATAAAAGAGACAACTTTGTGGTTGATCATGATAAACTAAAATACTACTAATACATATGATTCATAAGATGTGTTAGGTTTGTGGGTTCAAGAAACCCTTTATATCATTTGCATGAAGTATATGCAGATATTGTTGGCCCGCACCCAAGGACCCTCACAGAGTAAACTTGTATATGTCTATAAGTGACCTGGGTGTTTGGCTTGTGGCTTGGCATGAAAGCTGCTTCTGCTCTTTGATCTTTGCATGTGCACAGGACGGAAGAAGGGAAAAGGACTCTGCTGCTCTTGGGAGAACTTCAACTCTTTGTCTTCCCTTTTGAGGACAATCAAACTCTTCAAACGGCTGTTCTGCCCTATCTCATATTTCCTGCTTTCCTAACCTTTCCCCTTTTCCCTCTTCTTTCTGAAGTGCTAAGAAAGTTTGGGAAGCAGGAGGACACACGCTTAGGATCATAGGGAAAAAGCCATTCACATTCCATTGTGTCATCAATCCAGATCCCTTTGTCTTACCCAGATGCTATTTCCCAGGACCAAAAGGAATATTAGAAGTATGACCTCTTTCAGCTGCTAAGATGATGTTTAGGGCACCCTAAGTAGCAGTCATCTAAATAAATAAAGCCTCTATTTTAAAATTGAAGGAACACTAGCACTTTAACCTACTTGGTACAGTGTTTTTAAAGTATGGAAAATAACCCTCACCTTCTTTTGAGGCCATGTTAACATTTTTGAAACTGTACATTATTCTTTTCAGTAGATAATTCATTTAAGGTCAGAACTATACTAGAACATCCAGATTCCCTGCAGTTGGTATTCCGCCACTGAAACCTCAAAACCAGATACTCTCAGCAGTGTACTGCATATATTACACAGGTGCATCAAAGATTTATCACTCCTCTTGGTCTACCTCCGGGGAGCATTTCATCATTGAAGAAAATAACTAAACTCATTTGAGCCGCTCTTTAATTTTTAAAATGAAAATCTATATCCATCAGGCATATGTCATAGTTTCAGAGTAAGAAAAAGATAACTTTTGTGATATACTTTTTCTATAAACACAATTACAAAGCACTCAAATTATAAATAATGTTTATTTTATATTAATATAACGAATTCAGCAAATTCCCAATATTATGCTAGATGTTCATATTCTCCACTACAGTTTAAAACACACATCCACACATACATACACACATACAGCTCTACAGATGCATTTTTCTTCTTCTGGAATGTGTTACTATTGCTTCACCTTTGACAACTTTCATTGGGGAGTACTTTTCAACTTAAATTGTGTCTGTACAGTATACTCAATTTGGCTTTCTGATTAAATTGACAGGTCAATTCAAAAACAACCATATTCACTGCAATTTTTTTCTATTCTGAACATGACCAAATCCACTGAGCATATTATTTTCCCTTAAAACTAGAGAACTTTTTAAAAATTTAGGCTTGATAGAAGCAAAACTTATTTTAATAACTGAGGGAAAAAATGGCTGATGCTTATAAAAACTGTGTATCAGATTTTAGCCTAAGTATTCCATATCTATATTATCTAACTTAACTTACACAAATATAGTAGGTACTAATATTAATTCCTGCCTGAGAAACCTAACATTCAGAGAGTAAAATAACTTCCCTAAAGTTGCAAAGCTTCCTAGGTTACCTGAACACAGGAAGTCTAGCTCTGAATTCAAATGCCCAGTCCTTATCCTATCCAACCTCTCAAGAATGAGCACATGTAGAGGAGGATAAGCAGAAAAGTATCATTAATTCAAATTAACTGGATGTAACCGAGGGTGAATAAGCCAAAAATATGAATCTCTCAGTTCCTGGCTTTACCTTTTCTAGAGTTTTCTTTGTCTTGAGCCGTATTCTATGTTCAGGCTCTCAATATGGCAACCTATTGGGCTGAGACACCTAAAAAATGCATCCATGATCTCAAAAAATAATTGGCCTAGCATATTCCAAATGCATCAAAAATCTGCTAATTATCATGACAGAATTATGTGGACATTCAAATTGTTTTAAAAATTTTATATTCCAAGTCAATATTTTGTAAACATTTTGGAATTAATAATAAATAGTCTTATTCTTAATGGGTTGCCTCTGCTATGATTATTAAGAATATATAGAGATGTGAAATTTGCCTGGATACATTTTTGTTTCTGAGGCAGTGTTAGTCACTTTCATTCTTTAAATATCATTTGAGTTGTTAAATTCCCTTGTATTTTAGCTCTGTCCTCTTTTCCGAGTTTCTTCTCTAACTGCCTGATGGAATTTTTCACCTGGATACCCATCATGCTTTCAGAATCAATATTCCTGCAGCCTCTAAATCATTTTGGATTAAATGTATTCTCAGTGATTAAAAGGAACGCGCATGACTGGGGTAAAAAAAAAAAAAAACTTTTTAAATTATAAATTTTCTGGCACAAATTCAGATATGACTCATATAAGTCATTGAATCCTAATCTCAGTCATCAAACATAGAATTCATCCAGTCTACTTGCTTCATTTTACAAACAAAGAGGCTCAAATCCTGAGAGAAACTGTGACTTGTTCAAGATCATCATGAATTTGTAGTTGAGTTGCAACTAGAATCTTGAATCCTGATTTAAATAATAATTTCTGTTATTTTTCCACTGGGCATACCATGATTCAGATGCCATACCGATATTTTACTTTCATTATTTCATTTAATTCTCAACACCGTCCTGTAAGGTAAGCAATTTTATCCCATATTACAATTGAGGAAAGGAAAGTAAACCCATTTATTCAGGTTCACAAAACTAGAAGAGTCAGAATCCCAAACCATGTCTAGCTCACTCTAAATTTCCTTGCTTCAGTAAGCTTCTCTAGGCCAACATTCCTTCTGCATTACCCACTTTCTTCCTACGAATGCAAATTGCATAAACAAAGAAGTACATTTGACCATTTTAACAGTTTAAAACTCCATGTCATAGGACTCTCCATATTAGAATCAATGTATTAACGATCACACATTTTACACAAATGCTATGAATCCTCAAGGTGTTCCAACTTACAAAATATGTCTGCAGATAATAAGGTGGCCAAGTTACTTTATGATGCCTTGTATTCTGTCAGTAATTGGATGTCATATATTTAAACTCTATTAAACTGCTTATGAAAATGTCCGGTGCCTCTTTTCCTGCATGGCCACAAATACTGTCACTATAAAGTCAGCACCTTTCAGTTTCATGACAACTCGAGATACTTTAAACTATTTTAGAAAGTGTCAAAATAATTCAAAAATAATGCATTTATATAACTTATATTTTGAAATAGACATATTCTATATGTTAATTTGGAAAAAGTCAAGGAAGAGATATAAAATGTCTTTAAATAGTATTACAACTGTAAGTAATCAAAGAGGGGGAAAAAAACAAACATAACAAATGGTTAAAGGGCCAGAATCACAGAAATAACTTAATTAGGTAGTAAACAATACATACTTCCTTACCTATCCTCACCTATATAATATCAAAGACTTTGGAATATCCACAGAAGCAACTGTGAAAACCTCTTAGACCATCCTCTGGGTTGGCATCTCCTTAAATCAATGGGATAAATACCAAAAATCTTCTCCAATAGCAATCCAATTTAAGTCACCATAGGTATGAATAGCAATTATATGTTCCCCATCATGACTGAATGTATCATGTGAGCCACCTACAAAATTAATTATTCAACAATTCATTTCATTAAGATAAAACCTTAATAAAAGGATCAAAAGAACTGTCGTCTGATTATGTCATGCATAGTAAGTCAGTAACTATCAAAAACTATCATTTTCATTCTACCTCTGTGATCATGGCCTTAGGTCAGACACCATCACCTGTCACCTGAATTAACTTGTTAAGTCTTTGCGCGTGTGTGTGTGTGTGTGTGTGTGTGTGTTTGAGATGGAGTCTTGCTCTTATTGCCCAGGCTGGAGTGCAATGGTGCCATCTCAGCTCACTGCAACCTCTGCCTCCTGGGTTCAAGTGATTCTCCTGTCTCAGCCTCCTGAGTAGCTGGGACTACAGGCGCCCACCACCACGTCCAGCTAATTCTAGTATTTTTAGTAGAGATGGGGTTTCGCCATGTTGGTCAGAGTATTCTAAAACTCCTGACCTCAAGTGATCTGCCCACCTTGGCCGCCCAAAGTGCTGGGATTACAGGCATAAACCACTGTACCTGGCCAACTTATTAAGATTTTAACCAGTCTCCTTATCTTCAATCTCACCAACCCCACATTACCCTTTAATGACTTCACATCACCTATAAAATAACTAGGCACTTATTTTTGTGCTCTCGTACAAAAACACCTTTGTCTGTTGCCACATAGGCCATTATTCCACGGAAAACCTGTTTTCCAGCTGTGTTGAATTCGGTAGTATCCATAGACCCAATACAATTTCTTCCCTTTAATGTGACTTTTATGCTGAAGAGTGCTTTTCTCTCACTTGCTGTATCATCTGGTTGATTTATCCTTAAACATCCTACTCAAACTTTACTTTCCTCAAGCAAAGATTTCTACAACCTCCTCAATGCTGAGCTGCCTTTCTCTGTGCTCCTTTTACAATAGCTACCAAGCCATTTCTTACACAATGGCATTTACTGTCTCCTCTCCCAGAACGATTTCTTGAGGCCAGAAACTATGTCTTAATTATCTTTGCATCCTTGTATCTGAGTGTCTGGAATGTGGAAAATGCTCCATTGATGTTTGTTGAAAGGATGAATAAATGAAATAAATCAGTATTTCCTAAAATTACCTTACCTTAAGGAATAACTCTGGTGCTAATTAAAAATGCAGATCCCCAAGCTAAGATTTATATTGACCAGTTTGAATTGAAACAGAAGATTTTGTACCTTTATTAAGTATCCCAAATGATTTTCATAAAGAGGAAACTAAGAATTTAATCATGAGAGATAGGAAAATCTATGTCTTTGCATGAAATTTCTCTGTCCTCTGCCCATGGGTTACTTGTCTTTGAGGTATCCATGAGGATACTCCCCCAGCCTTTAACTGATACCTATCTGTGCTGTGCAAGAAAAGCGAAACAGTTTTTCATCATAAGTGCATGGGGGTAATCTGTCCTTAGCTCAGAATATAAACTCAGCAAGGGGCTTAGTTATGATTTCAACATGGTTTGTATTCTTTCAGATAGTATTTTCAATGTGGCCTAAAAATGTCATGACTCAGAGTAGTTATTTGTAGAATTGCTTCAAAATTTTATCTAAACTGCTATAATTTCACACCTGGCATTGAAACTACCTAGTTTGCCTGCAAGAACTCTACTTACTTGGCAAATACATAGTCCTTGCTGAGACTAATTTATTATGTGATGCTTCATCCTATAACTCTAGGAATATAAACTTTTTCCAAAAAAAAAAAAAAAAAGTCTGTGTTCCATGTTGCCGCTACTCAACATACCTTACTCCTAAATTCTTGCAATATTCTTTCCACAACTCAATGGAAACTTTTTTTCTGAAGGTCACTAAGAAGCTCTGAATTACCAAATCTAACAAATTTTTTTCCCATACCCACTGGCCTCAAACTAACAGTAAGAGGCAAGCCTTTCCTCAATGCCTATTCCTTGTGGGATTCCTGGATTTCCTATTTCTCTCTCTGCAACTTTTTGGTCTCCTTCATAAACGTATTCTTTTGTTTTGCCTAGTTCTAAATATGTTTGTTTTATTTTGAGAACTAAACTTGTTGGCCTAGCAGTTAAGTGCTTTGAAATTTGCCAAGCTGTTTGGATCTTATCACATTAAACTCTTCTCCATGTATCCTATGGTTTGAGCCAGCACTAGTCAGATGTGGTTTATAGTCTAACCAAAATTAAATAAAAAATTCATCACACTATGCACATGTCAAGTGTTCAACAGTCACATGTGGCTAGTGGGTACCATATTGGACAGAATGTTACCACAACATGGCCTTCATGGAAAAAGTTCTATCGGGCAGTGCTAGTCTAGACAACTGGACTATTCAAATTTCTCACCTCTGGACTTTAGCTCATTTGATTCTGTTTATCTGAAGTGCTGTCTACCAACAATCTCTTCCTATTGAAATATGACTCATTCTTCAAGATTGATTCTGAATACTTACCTGTCTCCAAAGTCTTTACTATTCACTCTAGCTGAAAGTATGGCAGCCTGCCTATGAACTCTCAAAGTTGTTTGTACTACTCTTACCCATGTTGTTTTGTTCTGTCATTATTGGTGCAAATATCTGCTTTCCCTCATTAAATATACAATATTTGAGGAGTTGATAGTTGCCAACTGTCACTGAGCACTTCGGACATGTGGAGTTAGGTGCTTGATCATGGTTCTCACATCCTCATAACTCCTCTATGAAATATATGATGTTTTATCACATTCACGTTAAAAATACTGGGATTTACAATGATGAAACATTGGACAAATTAAGGTCTCAGGACAGGAGGTCACAGGGTGATGAGCCCTGAATTGCTCTAGGTGGGTTTTACTCCAAAGCCCATGCCCTTACACAGGGGAACACACTGCTTCTTGAGATCTCATTCACCATATTAATACCCACCCCATACGCTTACTAATGCTAGGCACACTACATTTGTGAATGAATAGAAGACTAGGACCTTATATGCTTTAAGGTCATTTACAATTCATAAAACTTGTTGACGGCCATACTTGATTTCCACAACATCTATGAGGCAGCTCCACAGGAAATGTTATCTCTGTTTCACAGAGGCTGAGACAGTTCAGAGTCCTCCTGAAGCTCGCATTGCTGTTTAGTAACAGGGATAGACAGGACTTCAGCCCATGTGTTCTGCCTTCAAGTTCAACCAGCCTTTCTTTGAAACCCTCTGTGAGTTTGAAATTTGTCAACAATCACCAAAGGCTCAAAGTGTTTTATCTTAATATATTCTTTTCTTTTTTCTTCTTTTATTTTTTTTGAGGCAAAGTCTTGCTCTGTTGCACAGGCTGGAGTACAGTGGCACCATCTTGGCTCACTGCAACCTCTGCCTCCTAGGTTCAAGCGATACTCCTGCCTCAGCCTCCCTAGTAGCTGGGATTACTGGTGTGTGCCACCACGCTTGGCTAATTTTTTATACTTTTAGCAGAGATGGGATGGGGTTTCACCATGTTGGTCAGGTTGTTCTCGAACACCTGACCTCAACTTATCCACCTGCCTTGGCCACCCAAAGTGATGGGATTACAGGCATGAGCCACCATGCCCAGCCTTAAGATACTGTTTTCTAAAACTTGCCCTTTTTATTGTTTAAAAAACATGAGGTAAGGTGTGGTGGCTCACGCCAGTAATCCTAGCACTTTGGGAGGCTGAGGCAGGCGGATCACCTGAGTGAGGTCAGGAGGTTGAAAACAGCTGGCGAAACCCTGTCTCTACTAAAAATATAAAAATTAGCCAGGCATGGTGGCAGGCCCCTGCAAATCCCAGCTACTCAGGAGGCTGAGGCAGGAGAATTGCTTGAACCCTGGAGAAGGTTGTAGTGAGCTGGGATCATGGCATTGCACTACAGCCTGGGTGATAGAGTGAGACTCCATCTTGGGAGGTTGTGGGGGGGTGGGGACATGATGAGGCTTAATTGTTTATGTCCAAGGGAGGGGGAGAGGCAATTTTGTCAGGTTTTCAATGCTGTTAAATAGCCACATATTTCAATCTTTATCATATTGTTTTTACTTAATCCTATTAGGATAACTTGTTTACATTAAAGAAAATTCTGGGAATGTTAATTAGCAATTTAGCTATGAATATGCATGATTATTTTTAAGTCCACTAATATTATGCATGGGTCTTATCTGTAATTATATCTAAATGTTCTCTTTTTTTCTTTCCCTCTCTCTTTCTTCTTCAGGAAAGCCATTTAAAACACATTTGGGAAATGTTTAAAAAAATTAATTCTATTACTCTTATTTCCAGAATTTTCTTAAATATTTTATGGCTATAATTATTTTTTCCTTCTCAAGGCAAAGCACTACATCACCACATATGTTATCCTATTTGTCGACAAAATGTGAGATTCAAGGAACTGATTTTATACCAGTTAAATAACAGAAGAAAAAGTTATTCTGTATTTTCTTCCTTACTAATTTTCTCACATCCTTAAATGGTTTTGTATTTTGTGGCTATCTGCAATTATATTTAAGGGTGAGTATTATACTTCCATTTGTTTCACATCCAACTTGGAGCATTGTGCATTTGTATATACATATAAGGTTAGTCAAGAGCGAGAGATAGAATTAAATTCATCTAGTTTTTGTACCCTCTCTCTATCACAACGCAGTCTTTACAAACCCTTTTCCCTGTAACCAGAAAAACTGAAAAGATGTCTAAAAAACAATTTGCCCTAAGACAACCCTTCCAGGAAGATCTGTTTCAAACCTAGGCCTGCCTCATGCCAAAGCCTATGACCTTTTCACTATGAATGACCAAATGGCTGAATGACCGTTAAATAAGTCTCTTGGGTAAAACATAAACATGTCTGATGCCCATTCATTAAAATGCTTATTAGATGAATAAATAAATAAACAAATTGGTAGATGGAGCTCAATACACATCAGCTCATTTGCTTCCACACCAAAAGAGAACATTTTCAAATAAACATTGCAGGAGGAATACATGATTAGGAAAATGCTTCAGCAATGATTTGACTTTTATAGGATTACTCGTCCCAAGTTCAATAGTCTTAATGCACATGCAATTTGCTTGAAGTCTATAATGCCCTTGGATTTCAAGCTGAGGCATCTGATCATCTGGAAACTAAAAATTAAGGATCTCAAATTTTGTTAACTGAATAGATTGAACTAAAATTAGCCTCTTAGGACTTAAAGTGCTTCCACATAAAGTCCAAGAGACAGAAACGAGAATGATGTTTCCTACAACCAAATATTGCCTTAATTCCAAATTTAGCTTCTGCTACTTGATCTAATGTTACATCAAGGCATATGGGCCCTCTGCATGTGAAGAGCTTAGACCAATTTAAAGCAAATGCATCACATGGGTAAGAATGCAAATTCCAATAGTAGTAATGTATCTTTCACTACTTATTTCATTCCTTATTTTTCATACTTGTCGCCACTTTGTAAACCTGCCGGCAATCACTTTACACTGGCTTATGTTAAAAGCCTTTTAACTGTTCTTCTTACCATCACTCTTTTTTCCCAATTCCACTATTCCCACAAATGGTTGCTAGAAAAATCTTCCCCAAACACAGCTTTTATCACAGGCTCAAAAACCCATCACAGTTCTCTGATGTCTGGTATATAAGACTCTTAAAGTCTTTCCCCCTTCTCACCAGCCTAGTCTCTCCCCAAGGCAGTTTCTCTGGAAGAAACAATTTTTTGCTATGCCCTGTATTTTCTTATTTTCCTATCTGTGCCTTTTGGCATGCTAGTGATACTAATGTAGACCTTTCAAACATGCTTTGCAAATTATCTCTGACATATTTTCATATGGGTGTAGCATCAGCCTCTGTATTAACAGGGCCCCAGAAAAAGACAGAATTCATCCCAGAGTGTTCAAATAAAGATATTTTAATAAAGGAGTTATTTGCATAAATTATAGACAGACTTAAGGAGCAAACAAGATGACAGGACACCCAAAGAGTAGCAATGGTGAGAATATAATATTACCCCTAGAATAAATAATCAAGGAGAAGGAATAGTGTTTTCTTAGAAGTCCTGCATCAAAAGAGGTACAGAGGAGGGCAGGGTGAAGGGAGCTGCACCCTGAAAGGACATGATCACGGCCAGTGCACAGGGCCAAAGTAGGACATGAAGAGGAAATATCCTGACTTCGTTCTCTTCCTGCCTTCCAATATCCTGCTAGAACCTTCCACAGGCCAGACCCACGACGAACACAAAGAGCAGAGTCCCAGTTATGCAAGTGATAAGGGTCAGCTTCCCAGAGCACAGGAAGGACATGGAATAGTGCTGAATGGATGGAGGGCATGGCAAGTGGAGAACAATCTGCACAGTCTGAGCTATACTGTAGCCTTCTAGAGAGTGGCAATTTCTGAGATACCCCATATTTGGAGTAAGAGAACAGCCACAGACCTCACTCTATGTGTCACTTTGAGCAACTTTGCTTAGTTAGAGGCTATTTCCTTACCTTTAATATAAGAATAATGCTCAGTTTGTATAATTGTCCTAGACATTCCATGAAAAAATGTGTATAAAATATCATTTATTTAGTACTTATTGGACAAGGTAACTACTGCTGTTACTGACAAAATGAAAATTACATATGTATAAATATAAAACCTCTTACAAAACATGTAATAATAAAAGAATGAGTCATAAAAGACAAGAATCAACGAGTGTTAATGGTCACCTTTGTTAATCACCTCTACCCTCCATCCCCTGGCCTTAAAAAATATGGCAGGACATCTTCTGGACTTGGCAGGCAGACGATTTTATTTTACACTAGCGACTTGGATGCCATTCCTCTTCCTTCCACTCAGTAACAGACGGTGCCCTGGACAGCAGTGACATCTGCAGCCCCAAGGGAGAAGGGTCAGCACCAATTTTAATTTTGCTTTTGGTTTGGGGCTTTAAGTACACAAACAGGTTTTTTTTTCCCCTGTCAGTTTGCATCTAGCTTTGCATCTGACATTTTTTAATGCTTTATGTATTTGGATTGACCCAGAAATTTATAGCTTCAGGTTTTTGCTTATTTTGCTCTGCCTCTAATTTAACCTCCTTGATTTAAAAATAAAAGGCAAAAGAAAACATGAACAAATATTCTACTTGTCATTTCTGTATCACTAAGGGGGTAAGGAAGAGGTCATTGTGTTCTTTTTGAGCTTCTTCTTATTACAATATATTAACATTTGAATATTTTTAATAACAAGAAACAATACTAGGGATAACCTGTAAAAATCTGAGTATAATTTGACTCACTGATAAAAAAAAAAAACAACTTTAAAGCTAAGAGGAGAACATTTACAAAAATTGTTATGTTCATTGACAAGGAATTAAATTCTAGACTAATAGCTGCTATGAGAAAAACAAATACATACATACATACATACATAAAGCTTTATTCTTAGAAGGTCAAGTATCAACACCAAATGTTTCACCCTCCAGAGTTCAATTTCAGGGAAATCTCTATAATAGGAGAGTCTCCTGATGTTTGTTGTGGCCACATTTGAAGCCATCAAAATTTCCTACTCAGGCATCCCACAGAGAAAAAGCATCTACCCCTAAGAATGTGAAATAGTATCCTCATTACTTAGTTGATTACTCATCAACCTTAATAGTATTTGTAATTCGCCTTTACCCTGGGGCAATTTTCAAAGGTCACAGAGAATGCCACAGGCTCTATCTATATGACAGTTTGATCAAAATAGAACTAAAGGCTGGCCTCAGGTAGCTATTTCTAATATGAATTGGTCACAGGACAATGAAAACTACAATTCATGCCCAAATGTTCTCCTTGGTCAAGGGGAGACTGACTAGACAGAGTCAGAACTTAACAGTCATTTCTGATTGGCCTCCATCCAGAGTATGACAACAAAATTCAAGAAGCTTTGCAGATAAATTATGATGCAACTAATTTAGGTGTTTAGATAAATCATTCCAAGTCTCCTTCATCTGCTTAGGCCTGATTTTCCTGGGCTACATAAATACCCCAAATTTACAAGAGAATGTTCAGCCTCATTTTAACTATATAACTGGTAGAAGAAATAGGCCTTCTTTTATGTTGATACTAGAAAGGCAAAGAAAATGTCATACATAAGTCATTCACACTAGTAAAGCAAATCATCATCAATTCACAGGATTGAATTGTATGATTTAAGATTTCTCATCCTGGTTCTTTTATTTGTTCCTCTTTTAGTTACTTTCTCCAATTATGCTAGCTTTTCAATGTGTAAAAAAGGGGTATAAGATACATAATCTCTAATATTTCTTCTAACTCTATAAAAATAGCTATTGTTTTATGTAGCAAGAAGAATCAAAGAATAATTTTTTAGATTGTACATCTATGTTCTCATGAGACTGCATTTTAGATGGATTGAAAGCAGCCTAATATGTATTCAAAAACTATCACCAGATGAAAGGACTCAGCCAGAATCATGCAAAGTAGAGTCAAATTCACAGAGACAGACTAAACTTTTTAACTAAGGCTATCATGCAATTATATTGTTGGTATATCCCAACAATGGTATATCCCATATCTATTGGTTGTATATGTACCCAAAAATTAGGTTTAGAGATGGATGATAGATACATAGATTAGATAGATAAATAATCAATGGAGAATGGAAAGATAGACTTTTTTTTCAGCCAAATTTTCTAAAATATCAGATGTATAAAATATGTATATTTAATGAAAAGTAAAATTAGACTGGAGACAATACAAATAGTTTAGCAAGAAATTATCAAGAGTAAATAATAGTATTCAGATATATCTGTCATAATGCCCTACAAATACTAAAATTAGCTGTGATTTCTTTTTTCTAATAGTTCCCTAGGATTCTGCTAAAATCAGCAAGCTCATGAGCACTGGTTAACACTATGGTATAAATCATTTATTGATGCCATAAATTAAAAACAAAACAAAAAAACGATATTCAAAGTGACTGAGCTATAGGAACATTTCCTTAAAAGATGAAGGTATGGGAGCATTTTCCACAATGGAGCACTAATGTCATTCACCTGTGAATTAAATAAAGGCAATCAAAGGGGAAAAATGAGTAGCCAGATCAATTGGATAAACCTTTGTCAAAGATAGAAATGCTTCTATGGGAGTTCAATGGCTAAACAAAATGCAAGCAGCCACATGTTTTTTTAAACCAACACCTGGATATCAGTATCTTAAATAAACTCTTTAATCTTTTTCTTTTTTTCATCCTATCCTTGCTTTAAGAAAATGAAACACAGTATTTGTTGAAGAGTTTACACACATATTGAGTCATACCCCAATTTCTCAACCTCAAAGTCAATTTAGCAAATAGAAATGATAATAGAAATAAGATATAACGTTCTATTGGGAAGAACCGTCTCTCATTGGAGTGTTAACTTAATGAATGAATCACCTACCTTGAATTATTTTTTAGGTCTAGTTATGCATTTAACAAGGGATTGTCTAGCTCCTTCTATGTGGCAGACACAGTGGCCATAAATGTGTGCAAAAATACATTTTCCTTGTCTTCGTGGAGCTTACAAATTAATAGGAGATAAATATCTGTCAAACAACCCCACAAATAAATGCAAAACTGTAACTGTAATAAAAGCTAAAATGAGTATGTTGCACTATGGGCATACAGTAGGGAGATCTGACCTAATCAGAGAGCTAAGACAAGTTAGGATACCTATTCCTGGAGTCTTGCTCTTCAGCAAACACGTGAAAGAAGCGTATGTAAGAACAGTGTATCCTTCCCTACATCCCAAAATCCTGCCCTGTGTGCAGTCACTGACTACATACCTCTGCATGCAAAGCAGACTCAGCTTTCAGCTGGCCTTGCTGAGAGTGAGCCCAGCACATCGTGGAAAACAAATTCACCACTCTCTGGCAAAAACTCCACATCATCCAACACCTTCTTCAATCAGAGAAGCTCAATCTTGGTCCTTATCCATGAATGATGGTTGTAGCACCATGCTCGCTTTATAGCGATCTGGGCAGGATCCACTGCCCCTACCCTGAATATATTCATAGTGATGTGCTATACGGTTTAGGAGCCTTGGTAAATAAGTCAAGGTAGAACTATGTAAACCCAGAACTTTCTTCAGGTAAGAAGAATGCTTCCAACCAACCTATCAGGAAGCAGCTATCAACATCAAAGGGGAGTACAGAAATCAATCCAAGAATAACCCCAGAGTCCACTCCTTTCTCCCCCATCATCTGTGCCCCTAGAGTAGTCAGGGGAGTTCCCTAACCAGACCTAACTCAGTACTTAAATTCTTGTTTTTTGAATCATGAGATGTTTATGACTAAGGAACAGAAAGTGAACTTAAAATGCCTTTAGTTTAGAAATTAGGTTTAGATAATTTCATATAACAAATCTGATTTAATTTTAAATTTTTGAATACATTTACTAATTCAAGAATAATTTCAAACCCTCTGGGGGTGAAAGAAAGGGCAATTTTTCTGTCTTCAAATATAACTTTCCTGAAATTAAAAACAGGAAATCTAGCTTTGTTTTTTGTTTATTTTTTATTTTTTATTTTTTTCCTTAGGATTGTCTAGGCTATGCAGGCTGTTTTTTGGTTCCATATGAGGTTTAAGGTGTTTTTTTCCAATTCTGTGAAGAAAGTCATTGGTAGCTTGATGGGGGTAGCACTGAAAAAAAACAAAGCTGAAGGCATCACACTACCAGACTTCAAACTATACTACAAGGCTGCTTTAATCAAAACAGCATAGTACTGGTACCAAAAGAGAGATACAGATCAATGAAACAAAACAGAGGCCTCAGAAGGAATGCCACACAACTATAACCATCTGATCTTTGACAAACCTGGCAAAAACAAGCAATGGAGAAAGGATTCCCTGTTTTATAAATGGTGTTGGGAAAACTGGCTAGCCATATGCAGAAAGCTGAAACTGGATCCCTTCCTTACACCTTATACAAAAATTAACTCTAGATGGATTAAAGATTTAAACATGAGCCTAACACCATAAAAACTCTAGAAGAAAACCTAGGCAATACCATTCAGGACATAGGCATGGGCAAGGACTTCATGACAAAAACACCGAAAGCAATGAAAACGAATGCCAAAATAGACAAGTGGGATCTAATTAAGAGCTTCTGCACAGCAAAAGAAACTATCAATAGAGTGAACTGGCAACCAACAGAATGGGAAAAAATTTTTTCGATCTACCCATCAGACAAAGGGCTATTATACAGGATCTATGGAGAACTTAAACAAATTAACAAGAAAAAAACCAAACAACCCTATCAAAAAGCGGGCAAAGGATATGAACAGACACTTTTCAAAAGAAGACATTTATGCAGCCAACAAATATATGAAAAAATGCTCATCATCACTGGTCATTAGAGAAATGTAAATCAAAACCACATTGAGATACCACCTGATGCCAGTTAGAATGGCAATCATTAAAAAATCTGGAGACAACAGATGCTGGAGAGGATGTGAAGAAATAGGAACACTTTTACACTGTTGGTGGGAGTGTAAATTAATTCAACCATTGTGGAAGGCAGTGTGGTGATTGCTCAAGGATCTAGAAATAGAAATATCATTTGACCCAGCAATCCCATTACTGGGTATATACCCAAAAGATTATAAATCATTCTACTATAAAGACACATGCACACATATGTTTATTGCAGCACTGTTTACAATAGCAAAGATTTGGAACCAACCCAAATGCCCATCAGTGATAGACTGGGTAAAGAAAATGTGGCACATATACACCATGGAATAGTATGCTATCAAAATAGATGAACTCATCTTTTTTATGGCTGCATACTATTTGCAGGAACATGAATGAAACTGGAAACCATCATTCTCAGAAAACTGACACAAGAACAGAAAACCAAACACCACATGTTCTCACTCATAAGTGGGTGTTGAACAGTAACACATGGACACAGGGAGGGGAACATCACACACAGGGGCCTGGGGGGTGGGGAGCTAGAGGAGGAATAGCAGGGGGCAGGGGGATTGGGGAGGGATAACATTAAGAGAAATACCTAAAGTAGATGACGGGGCGATGGATGCAGCAAACCACCATGGCACATGTATACCTATGTATCAAACCTGCACGATCTGCACATGTACTCCAGAACTAAAAGTATAATAAACAAATTTTTTAAAACACAGGAAAGCCAGCTTGTAATTATAATAGAGTTTCTTACTTGAATCCAAAACCCAGTTTTTTCCCCCTTGGAAACATAAGCACCCGAAGCAAGGGCTGCATTTTGATATTCTCTGTGGCACTTGGCATAGTATCATTTCTGCGAAGGTGCCTTATAAATAACCTGGGGTGATTAGGGTGGTGTAATTCTCATTGCACTTTATGTAACCACAGATAACCCAGGTAACTGTGTGGGTACAATGATGTTCTGCTTAACTTAAGTGGCTTTGTTCCAAACAAAGCCCTCTATTGTGAAAACAAAGCAGGTGTTATGACATAGAGATACTGAAGATCGGGGGTCATTTTGCATACTAACATGCACGGCAAAAGTAAATCTGAGCTTCCCCACATTATTGCAAGGAATTACTGTATACGTAATATGAATCCAATAAGTACAAAACTGGACAAATGATGAAATTTTATGTTAGCAAAATTCCTGACATACTTAACACCTCTTACTCTACTTAATTACGCTTTTCTTAACAAAGAAAAGCTTGCATACTTCTATACATTTTCAGTTTTCTCCTATATATTTAATATTAAAACTTCAAAATAATTTGATCAGAGAACCAGTACACACAGGTGCCTAAGTGAATAATAATCACGAAAAAAACATGCAATGGCTGCAGCGGTGGGATTCCCACCAGTGATGTCAACAGTGATGCAAAGAAGACAAAAAAAGAGGGAAGGAGCTAATAATAAGAAAATCAACAGAATAAACAGGCTTCATTAATTTCTGAGCAGGCTGCATAAATCCATTAATGCCTACAGATTAATAACATGGTCATATAAATGAAGTTACTGCATCTCTATTTTCTAAAAAATATCATCGCTAATTCAGCTTATAGAGTCAAAATTTCATTATTCAAAATGTATAATTTTTTGAATAACATCTTCTTTGAGTAATATTTTTGAGTTATACTCAAGAAAGTAATACTTCAATACTCAAAGTAACATCCTCAATTCACAACTACTATAGTTTATATGTGACCCATTTTTTATGTAATGAAATATATAAAAGGTAAAGTTGAACCTTAGATGTATATCTAGTGCTTATTCTGAGTGACAATGAAATAATATAATGCAACACAGCAAAAGGCCAAAAGAAGGAAGGGCTGCATTTCAGGAGTGCAGAGAAGCATTGCTTCGGAAATGTGTCCAGACAAAGAGAACTCATTCAAGGGATGTGGATAAGAGCCAGGTGCACTAAGGAAGAGATAGTCTATCTGGATGTCTCAAAAAAGAAGTTTTCATTCTGGAATCTGAAAAGAGGATGAATGCACCTGAAAATCAAACTAGCCGAGAGTGTTTCAAGAACTAGAGTTAGAAAGAATCAACTAGAGATGGTACATCAGACCTAGGAAGGGAAACCTGTAGCTAACTGATAGCTTCCATCAAGACAAATTGAAGAATAAGATTGTGTATTGTTTACAAATGTGGACAGTATTTTTCTGGAGATGTCCCTGTAGTACATCTACTATTTTTATATTTGCCATGTTAAAGATACCACTGAGCTGCCTAAAGAGCAGTGAAGGAAGAGATTTTTGGCCACAGGGTTGTGGTCCTTGAGAAATCCTGGAGCTCCTGTGTGATTACGAAGTTACCAGAGACAGAAAATGATGCGTGTGTGTTTGAAGTGAGAGGGAGATGATGATAAGGGCAATGAGTTTGCCCCTTTTTGACAAATCTTACTCTCTGCTTATTTATGTCCAATTATCATCATCATCACCACCACCTTCGTCTCCAGTGATTACTTAAGTCTCCTGTTCACACTCCTTCCAACTCTATCTACATATACCTCACCTCCAAATACACACTGAAGTTATTAAGAATTGAAAGAACAAATTGTTTGCCCATCCTCATAATCATCTGTCCAAAAAGGTCATTTAAACACTTAATCAAACCTGCAGTCCTCCAGGGGAAACGTGTGAGTCATGCCTTTCATCCTACATGCTGAAGCGGGGCTTTGTGTCAGTTTTAGGAATGATACGGGCTGGTCCCACAAGGAAATCAGTCACAGGGACATTTTCTGTCATTAGGCAGAGAACAAAAAGCTAACAGTTTCCTGGACTCTACTGAAATAAATCTTCACACCAATTAATGAAACCCCTATGGAAAGCATCATGCCAGAATCCAAGGAGGCTGGCCATGTATTGACATGTAAACTAACACTTCTGCAAAAGAGGGGGTAGGTGAACATCCTACGTCAGTATGAATTATTTGTTTTTCTGCTACTTTGGATCAGCAACACTGCCTCTTCCCTTCAGGTACAAATACACAAAAAAGGTCTTCCGTTTCATAAAAGTGGCTCTGACAAATGATACTCCTCAGGGTGCTGAACCCGACACTGGCAGCCAGCCCGTCTGTGCCCTCAGTCTGCAGGTACTTTTCACTTCCAAAGCTGTCAGCCTGCTTCAGACCTATGCCTTCACTCTGACTAGGGACAAAGAAAAGATCACAGTGGAAATCCTTCTGCGTGCTGCTAATAAGCCTAGTTAGAGTCAATGAGAAAGCCTCATTTCGCACCACCAATAAAGGCTTTCAAGAGTACATCAGTAAAACCGAAATGTTTCTGTGTATTCCCTGCCCTCACTTTACATCAGCCTGAGAGATGATGCCCAGCAAAACACTAGACACAACGACCTCCAAGTTTCCTTCCTTCTCTAACATCCTCTGGTTCTCTGTTGGACAGTAGGATTTAAATTTCATTTAAATTATCTTATATTCTGATAGATTCCTGACCCTTTTTCAATTTTAGATAATTCACTATGGTTTGCTGAATTGGCATTATCTGGAGTCTTGGATCTCTCTTGGCAAAGAACTGAATATTGCTCCCATCCAACAGCTTAGCTAGCACTGCCTATGTTCTTTCTGAAGGAGATCTGGGTAAGAGGCAGATATAGAGCATCTTTCCACCTCTCACAGAAGGCCTAGGGAAGGCTCTGTTGTTCATGAACCATGAACAAAAGGATAATTCAAATAAGAAATAATGTCCTTAATGAAAAGTAATCATTTTCCCAAATGAAAATCTACAATTCTAACCATTTGATCACAGTGATATAAGCAAATAAACCTGCAGCTAAAGGTTATGTATGGGTCAATAATTTAATGGAAACTGATACATGGGTGGAATGACATCACCTATTTGTCAGAATACTAACTCCTCTACCACATCCTATGTCAGCCCACCATTGGGGTGTAATGGACAGGTGCAGAAAGAGAGAAGTACCCCTTTCTAAACACAATGCACGTTTGACATTTAAGCTCAATGGTTTAGCTACAGAGCATTTCGGTAACATAAAGAGAAACCAGAGCAATTTGAGTGTCCTTTGTGAAAGATAGGTATACAGGTAGCAACCACCACTCTCCCCACCAAAATCTAAAAACACGGAAAATTAGCATTTATCAAAATTTCTCAGAGGTTAAGTTACCTACCCAAGATTCCACAGCTAGGATGCGGTGTTTGAGGGTCTACTAACAAGGCTGAGAATTATTAGACACAGAAATCATAACAGAAACACTTAGCTCCTCTTAGGTATTATGATACAGTTGATAAACCTGCTAACACTTTGAACAGATTTTCACTTATACTGCAAAGAAAAATGCTTAGCTGAATTACTGTCTATCCGGGTGGCAAGTAGCACACTCCTACCAACCGTAAAATAATATTTTAGTAGACTAGAGGGCATATTGTTAAAGGAACTCAAAGGAGAATTATTTTGATGAAGTTAAGGACATTCTCTAATATGTGTATTTTATAATTCTGCAACTTATGTAGAAAGAGATCTGAATAAAATGATGCTTAAAAGCTGTATATCATTTTAATTTTAATAAATCAAATCACATTTTATATTCACTGACTGGGAAGTCAGTATTTAGGAAACCTGTGAGAAATTAGTTTAATGTAAACAATTTGTCTGTATTGCAAATATTCACCTCCTGACTTAATTCATAATTTTAATTTTTATATAAAAACAAATTTAATTCATTAATATTGTCTTAAAATGAGGCATGCTCATACCATGTTAAATAAATCATTTCCACTTATCTATAATACATTGTGTTGGGATGCTTGCAGCTGCAAATGATAGAAAATCCAATCCAAAATGCCTTTAAAAATTGTTGTTCTATAGGTCTATCAGCCTAGACTTCTGCTGTCTAATACAATAGTCATTAGCCACATTAAAATGTAAAGAAATTGAAGTTTCATTTACATTTAAATGTAAAATTAGAGTTAAATAAAATTTGAAATTTGATTTTTCAGTTTGCACTGGCCATGCATCAAGTGACCAATAGCCACATGTCACTAATGGCTACTCTAATGGACAATGCAAATATTAGAAAAATCTTCTTCACCTCAGAAAGTTCTATTAGACAGTGCTAGCCTCAAAGAAAAGGAAGTGGTTAAATCAGTAAGCAACAGTACCTGTTATATCCCCTAGGCAGTAGGCAATAATCTTTATGCATGTTATTTCCTCTAACTTCCCAACCACTCTGTGAGGCAAGTATTATTATAATGTATTAGTCTGGACCCTAGATTGCCAGATAAAAATGGGAAGATGTAATTATGAGAACCTTGAACTATCTTATATACCTACAAGAAGGGTCTGCTTAAAGTCCTCATCATCATCAGAACCCTTTCCATCTGTCGACTTTATTCTATTGCACAAGTCAATATTATTCTTCCAGGCCAGCTTCCCTGCTTGTGGTGGCAACTTCCCAGGCTCCTATCTCACAGCCTCAAACTACTGCCTCCCATCCCCTAAGAGAATGACGTTTTTCCATTCGTTCCCATTTTAGATATTATTTGGAAGGACTCTGATGATTTAGCTTGGGTGAAGAGCTCAGTGTTAAATCAATCAGTTGTGGCTGAAGAGACACAGGGGAGAGGATGAGGGCTGCAGAATAGAGATGTGGCTATAGAGGCTCCTCTTATGGATGGGGAAGACAATTTCTAGAGAAACTGGAATGCCAGGGTCCTCTCCTTCAACACATTTCTGAGTCCTCAAGGCTGTAGCTCAGGCCCTCTGCAATTTCCACTCCACACACTTTCTGGGTCTATCTCACCAAGTCCCATTAATATACTAGTGACCCCCAAATTCTCTGTCTCAGCAAGACTTTGTATTCTTAGCTTCAAACACCTAACCAACTCTTCCCAGACATCTGCAGCTGTATATTTCATAGGTTCCTTAAACTCAGCATATCCCACAAAATTCATCACCCTCCTTTTTCTCACCTTCCCCAATCATTCGTTATGTCAAGAATGCTCTTTCAAACAATGACCAAATTCCCCATTCCAAGAAACAAGGCATCATCCACGATTTGTCCTCTCCTTAAACACTCGATTAATTGCCAAGTCCTACATACATCTCTTAAATGGTTTTTATTAACACATCCATCTACTCTGTCCATTCCCAGTACAGTGCAACCATCATAGGCTGGGCCACTATCATCTCTGGAGAATTACTGTAATATCTCACAGGTCTCCCTTCTTCCAGTGTCATGCTTCACCAATACATTATCTATACTACAGCCAGAATAGTCTTTCTAAGATGGCGATTCTATTAATCTGTTCCTTTTGGTGCCCATTCATTGACTTTCAAAACAAATTTCAGCTGCCTCTTGAGACATGTAAAATCTTACATGATCTGTCCCTTGCCTAGTTATCTATCCTTAACTCTTACTATCCCCCTCTCCTAGTCTCTCCAACAGACATATTGAACTTGTTCGCTTCCTCAAACTACTATCCTTTCTCTTGTCCACTGTCTTTGTGCCTCCCTCTGGTTAAAATAATAATTGTATTTATCACCTCTTTATTTTGTCTTAATTTTGCTCATATTTTAGCTGCAACTCCAATGACATCAATCTTCTCCCTTAGGCTACATCAGTTCTCCCTGCTATATGCTGGCTATTCACTTAACATAACATTGCATTGCAGGAACTGGGCTAAATTATTCAACTTCCCAATTAGACTATAAGCCCCATGAGGACAAGAACCTCATTTTTGTTTTGCTCACCAACATGTCCTTGACATCTAATAGATAGTGTTTGACAAAGAGCTAAAAATAAGCTGAATTTAATTAATTCATTTATTCCACAAATATTTTAAGGAAGCCTATTAGTGCCAGATGCCACTCAAGGCACCCAGATGTAGCTCTGAATGCAACAAAATCTCTGCCCACATGAAACCCATGTTGTTGGCAGGAAAAAAAAAAAAAAAACCCAACAAACTAATACTTTTTTAAATGCTTAAATTGCATAAATAAATACACTTAACATTTGTATAACTTTATACGTCTTTTAAATTGTATAAATGAAACCTTTTTAAATAACATTTTCCATTATGTACTTCAAGTTGTCTTTTCATTATTCTGTTACTTCATTAGAGGTAGTATGGAAATAAAATACTTTCCCCTCAATTATAAATGTATTTTTTTAGAAAAACAAAACGTTACAGAATCATGGTATTTATAATCAGGTAACCAAATATTCCAATTAAAATTTGACTGATGAACACAGGCCTATATGTGTTTCTAGAATCATATTCCTATTTAAATTAGCATCACAGTCAGGAATTTAAAGATAAACTACCAGAAGAGTTCATTTTCTTCCGAAATTACAGTAAAAGTCCTTTTATAACTATGTTGAGCCTTTTCTTTTATTAAAAAATATCATTCCAATAATTAAAATATTAATCAAATGCATGCCATGCTAGGCATCATGCATCATATATACATCACTATAATGAAGAACAGGAGGACTATTTGGCCATACATTATAGACTGATTAACTTAACAGACATATAATGCTAAGCATATGCTAAGTCCCAAAGATACAGCTCTTGCTTACTACTAAAGCTCTTGCTTATCTGACCATTATCTTCCTCACAAAATATAAGCTCCTTGAAGGCAGATGTTTAGTACAATATAGAGTTTAACAAATGTCATAAGTAATCAAAAAATAATCAAGACTCTTCGGTAGCTTTCCTCAATTAAGCTCTAATCACACTTTATGTCTCCTTTGCCCTGCTGTATACAATGCTTTGTTCAGCTAGATAGCTATTTTGTTTAGCTATGTTCCTAAGAGTTTGTGGTAATTCTGTTTTATTGCAACAAATCATATCTATGAGATTCTCTCAAATCCCATGGGTTAAAAGGAGTCCCAAAGTAAAACATAGAGAATAAATATTCCTTTTGAAATATAAATAATTAGTCTCTCATATTTATCTGCTTTGTATCTTTTTTGGAAAGGAGGAGACATCAAGTTTTCCTGATATTGAATCATCTATACATAGTTCCTTTTTTAAAATTTTGTTTAAAATTTGTTTGGTTTTAATGAATTGGTTCCTTCAACTGAAGTTTAACTATTTAAAGGAAGATAATTTCTCCTAATGTTTCTGTATTTTTCTAAATTTCTCATCCTCTCTGGCCCAAGCCTTACCATGCTTTTTCAAATAACTGACTATCAAAAATTCTGAACTGTCACCTGTTTGCCTATACTGTCTTTTCTATTTCTGAGTTCTTCAGCGTAATATTCCAGAGATCATGTTTATTCAGATACGTTCATCTTCCAATCAGTCAAGCTAATGCCAATTTCTGTTGTGGGTTTTGTAAAAAGAAATTCCTAGACTCCTGAATTCATTTTTTTCTCTCTGTAGGATGAGCATTTTTCTGTTTTAAATTATTGTCTGAACAAATGTGAGCATTTATGTACTCTTGAAATTAACTAGAATTGCTTCCTTCTAAAAATGTTAGTTTCTCAGACCAAATGCATAAATATAACCCCCTTTGAAGTCAGGAGCTTCACAAAAAGGAAATACTTAACCTTGGATGGCCACTGAAAAAATATACTGGCCAATATACCAGGAAAAACAGTAGAATGTTTCAGTGCAACTCAGTCCCACTTTGGGAAAGGTCTTCAGAGCAGGTAAGAATCAAGGAAAGAGTCAAGTATCAAATCAGACTTCAGTCCTATCATCTTTAGGTAGCTACAGGGCTTTAGATAACTAACTTGACCAGACAGGCCTCAATTTCCCTTTCTGCAAATGAGGAAACTGAGCTAAATAATCTCTAAGGAACCCTCCAACTCCTTCACTCTATGTGTATTTATGATTGACAGCACAGTTTTTTAAGTTTTCAGAATATTTTTTGTTTCTGACATGGCAAACTTTATAATCTACTTTGAAGATGTTGAAGATACAGGTGCATCTGTGTACATTTCTTTAAATTTAGTAATTTAGTAATTAAGCTTCCCACTTTCGAATTTACTAATGAGAAAAACACGCGCACACACACACACCCATATTACTCTGTCTTTATACTTTACTGATTTGAATATGTACTGAAGTAAGTATATAAAGCAGACTACTGATTGCATATTTTTGCATTGACAATTTATAGGTAAAGTCTTATTTAGATGATCTTCTGTAAGACACCTTGAGTTTATCAGTAACCTTTAGCACAAGTGAATGTTTATTTTGCTAATTTAGCTTCAGGTGCTATTGTTATCAGTACAAACCATCTCTCACACTCTGTTACTCAAAGTATAGCCCAGAGCTAACCAGGATCCATGTCACCTGGGCACTAGTCAGAAATGCAGAATGCCTGCTTTCAGAACTACAAAATCAAAATATGCATGTTAACAAGGTGCTCAAGTGATTTGTGTGCATGCTAAAATTCTAGAGGTCCTATTAGACATCATAGTGCTTTAAAATAGACTTTTTTTCCTTAAGAGAATGAAAAAATGAGTAAACTAACTATTATTTAGCAACATGAACTGCTTTTTGCTTTTTTTGCTTAATGTAGCCAAAGGTCTATTTTTATACAAGGCAAGGGGCCAGGGAACTGGATGTAAAGGTTTATGTTGTTCAAGACCCACTAGCAAAAACTACATATGCCACTGAAAATCAATGTGAAGAATATTAAAATATTTACTACTTTATACAAGATTAGGTAATACCCAATATGTTATTTTTGCTTCACTTTATAGTTTGTGATTAAAATTCCACAATGTATTGCATCATACATAAAGTGTTATAAAAAGGAAAACAGAAAAATACTTTTCAAAGATGTGGTAAAAGTTCTAATATAAGTAAATAATAAATAGAGGATATAAATGTCAAGGACAAATCCAAATAAAAGAAACCAGGAGCCTGGTTTCAGCTCTGAGACTAACACTGTGATTTGTCAATAATTCACTTTACTTTTCTGGGTTCTAGTTTCTTCACTAGAAAACAAGAGATTGATTCTTCTTTTACATCCCAGCTCTAAATTATGAAATCTAGTATGTCTGAAATCAATGCCTGTTTTGTCATCGCAGATGGATCTATTGTAATTCAACATGAAATCTCAGAAACAGCATAAATAAGTCATTCTGGGATTTCTGCTATTTTATTTGCAAAGAACAGGAACACATGAATGGCCACCTCATCGTGCTAATGTAAAGGCATTCTCCCGACAGAGTTTTACTGTAGGCAAGGGGACAAATGAGGATGGCAGAACACATTTTAATTCAGGCGAACCTATCTTGGTTATCTTTCACTCTGAACCACCAAATCAAATTATGTAAATTTATCCCCCTTTATAACTACCTATTTCCTTCATATGGTCTCCAGGAGTCCTGAGTGAATAGGAGAAAGCTTCTACCTTTCATAACCTCTTAAAACAGAGGACTGCTGAGAGGTAGTTATACCTGAAAAGTTACCTAGATAATCTAGCATCAGAAAATAAACTGACAGGTCTTTCAGGGAGCTAATTATTGAGCCTGCTATTTGGTTCACTGACAGGATTGCTTGTTTGTGGGAAGAAACATATTTGTGCATTGCTTTTTCCATTACTGCTATTTCTATCATCATAAATAAGAATCAATAGGCCATTTTGTGTAGCATATGCTCACCACTGTTTAGTATCTGAGTGTCAGCTGTATGCAGGCTAAGCAGCAGTGCTCCAGCCTCCTGGCTGAGAATTAAAACCCAACAGACAAAGAAAACATCTCAAATTGCACAAGACAGTGTACATGGCTTTGTGAGCTCCTTGAGAGCAAGGGAGATCTGTTGTTTGCGTCTCTCTGAAGCACAGTGCCTGGCACATGGTGGGCTTCAAAATGAATAAACAAGTAAATGAATAATGAATGAATGGAGGATGGATGAATGAAACAAAGGAAAGTTTTAAGATAGGATATGGAATCAACTGTATTTACCAGGTCAGTCAAGGGATGTTGTTTTGATCAGGGCAGAGCTATTTACAATTCACATTAGAGAATGGAAGTAAAAGAGCCCAGCTTGAGTCCAGGGAAAGGTGGCTTTTGTTTAGCAGCTTAACCCACATACTCAGGTCTCTGCAATATTCACTATCGGGTCCTCACTATAGAAGGCCAGAAACCAGAATGACAGTCATTTGAAAAGTAAAGCAAAACCTCTGAAGAAAGACTCCACTGCCAATGAGAATCTTGCTGGACAAAACAATGTCAAGTAAGGGAATGATCAGAGAAAAGATAGGAACTGAGAAAAAATGAGGTGATGAAGGGAGAGGAATGTGGCAGAGGCATGAGTGGGGAAATAAGTGCGTGAAAAATGTGTAAAGACAAGGAGAGGATGAAGACGCAATTCTCAAGAGAGTCTGTGGGTGTCTGGGTTTTGGAAAGTGGAAAGATGTTAAGCTTGAGAGTACAATGAGGGGAGGAGAGGAGGGAGGAAAGGTCAGATAAAAGTCTATAAAACAACACCCATCACCATGGATAACAAGTATAAAAGAGTCCTTTTTTCTTCTTGAGAAAGACAAAGGGAATTTTAAGTAGGATTAAGTACTAGTAGCTTTCAGAACTCAGCAGCTCCCAGAAGCAATAATAACTACATAAATAGCTAAGTGGATGGTAGGAATTACCTCACTTGGAATTTGGCCAGCAAATCAAAAGTTAGCAGTAATATCACGTCTTTTTGAAAGCTTTCCTGAGATTCTAGAGGGGAAAATTATCTCAGAAAACGGCTTCAACTGAGTAAATTTCACAAAGAGAATGCTCCTAACTGCTTGAAGATATTCTATCTGCGGAAAATTGGTAAGACAGAAACCCCACCCTGCTGAGAAGCAATCTCTCATCCATGTAAATACATTGCCAATATTGCCCCCAATGGAAGTAAATAAGTACATTCACAGATTACCGTCACCTAATGTAAAATTTTACTCAACAGGTATAAACCTACCAATGATGTTCTGAATGCACAAAAAGGGCCTCATGGATATCTCACTTTCAGAGTGCCTTAACTTTTTGACTAATTGCAGGTAGTTAAAACCTGAACTGTTTAAGCCCACCTTTTAAAACACTTTACAAACGCTGGACACCTCTACTCATGAATATCCTGTAGATTTTTCCTTTCAAGTACATTTAACTGCTAACATGCTAGATCATCTTCCCTCCTCCCCAAAAACAGAGATGGAAACTGGGTATAATGGTATAATTTGGGGCAAAAATTTCTTCTCTCACCATCTGGAAACTGTCATATGTTGCTTCAAAAAAATTAAATTAGTGTTACTTATTTCTTCTCAACCCAGAGACAAGTTATTTTGGTATTACCCACAATGGAATTTGCATGAAAATCTGTTTACTGACCCAGTTCCCTAGGGGTACATTTGCCCTAGCACTTGGAGTAAACACCATTTTCATTGCACTAGAAATAGTTATAATTGGGCAAATTGTTATAATTTTAGCAACACCCAAATAAATCAAAGGAATTGAAGGCAGACATGCCACAAAATCTGGATTTGGCCACAAACCAGTTCAGTATTTGCACCTGAAATAAAAGTCTAGTCACATGCCATCTGACCATATATAGACGCTAAAGAAACAGCTACATACCTCAGCTCAACTTAGAAAATATGAGTATGTTTGTTTTTTATTTTACTTGAAGTTCTGGGATACATGTGGAGAACATGCAGGTTTGTTACACAGGTATACATGTGCCATGGTTTGCTGCACCTATCAACCAGCCATCTAGGTTTTAAGCTCTGCATGCATTAGGTATTTGGCCTAATGCTCTCCCTCCCCTTGCCTGCAACACCCTGACAGTCACCAGTGTGCAATGTTCCCCTCCCTGTGTCCATGTGTTCTCATTGTTCAACTCCCACTTATGAGTTAAAAAGAAAGAAAGAAAATATAAGTTTGGAGAAACTGGTTATTCTGAAAACAACCTATTAAAAAGTTATGTGACTGGTTAACAGTGTGTGTGCATGTATGAGTTCATCCATTTCATTAACGGGGATATTTTCATGAATACAGTCTAAATAACAGAAAATGAATTTATAGAGAATCAAACAATAACATTCATAACTCAAAATTAAGCACAGTGTAAAATATATCTCACTGGAAAGCACATAAGTGTGTAAACTCCCCTTCCAAACCCTTCTATAAACTGTCCCCTCTCTATTTTCCATTATCCCTTGACATGTATCGCCCTCTCCAAGAAGCTGGACCTTTTTAGCTGTTCATGCACCTCCATATCACGTCTCTGTCGCACTGACCCCCACTTTCCTCTCATCTGGAATGTTCTTTCCCAAATCCTTCTTGTCATCAAACACTCACCTCCTCCACAGAGCTGCGGATTTTACAGTGTGAACTTACATACATTTTCTGAACTTCCCTAATCTATACTGACATTTAGCATTTAATCATAAAACTGTCCTCTTTGATTATGTATATGTTTGTATGTACCTTTTCCTGCCAAGCAAATCACATGATTTAAAGGTAACATTGCTCTTTAATGCCTCTCCTTAAAGTTTCCATCAAGATCCTACTCTGTATTTAATCTCTTTCACTAGTTATCCCTTATATGTTTTTTGAAAACATGCTTAAACTTGCCCTATCCTAAAGAAATCTCCTCGATTCTTTCTTAAGTTCTCCCACCATATCTACTTTGAAAACTTCTTGACATAGCATCCCTTCCACCATTTCCTCTATTCTGTTTCTCTCAATCCCTCCCATTTGGTTACCCTGTCACAGCCTTATCTCTGGGCCACAGGTCCCTGCAGCACTGAAACTTCACGCACCTGTCTTGCTCCTGGAGATTGAGACAACCTTAACTCCACGTTCATCTCCTTCCCGCAAACCCAGCGTTCTGTGTCCTTTCCTGGTTCCTGGCCTTGAATTCTCAGTCATCACTCCTCGTATTTTCTCAGTCCCCTTTGGCAATTGCATCTTTGCTCTTGTCTTTAACTTCAAAATCTCTAAGATTCCCTAATTTCAAATTTTAGTGAACTCTCTGTGGGGTCCCAGACATTATGCTGCCACCTGCTGGCCAGTTCCATGGGGCTATCTCAGAACATTCAAGTTTATTTCCAAATACTGGATGGTTCATTTTATCTCATTTTTCCTCTGTTAACTAATTACATCACCATTTTCCTAGACCTCCTTGATAGAGGTTTAACATCAGCATACTCTATGACTTATGATCTTTGCCCCAGCATCAACCACTCAGCTTGTACTATAAATATAACACTAACTACCAGAGTGTGTCTGTCCTGTGTGTGTTCTATCCCTATCCCTAGCTAGCTGGTTTTCTTTTTTTTTTAGATGGAGTTTGTCTCTGTTACCCAGGCTGGAGTGCAGCGGTGCGATCTCCACTCACTGCAACCTCCACCTCCTGGGTTCAAGTTCAAGCAATTCTCCTGTCTCAGCCTCCCGAGTAGCTGGGATTACAGGTGCCTGCTCCCATGCCCAGCTAATTTTTGTATTTTTAGTAGATCGTCTTGACTAAACGTTTCACCGTGTTGCCTAGGCTGGTCTCGAGCTCCTGAGCTCAGGCAATCTGCCTGTCTCGGCCTCCCAAGGTTCTAGAATTACAGGCATGAGCCACCACACCCAGCCCCTAGCTAGCTCTTCTTAGACCATGACTTCTTGTCTCCAGGATACTGGATGAGTTCTCAGTGAACTGCCTTCATCTTCTCCCCTGAACCCCAATCCTCCTCACACCTCTGCCAGGCAAATCTTGAACCAAGTGTCTTAGCAATTCTCTAGATGAAAAGCTTCAAGTCATTGTGTCCTACTGGCAGAATAAAGCCCAAATTCCTCAACTCTGGAACTTCTAGAAAGAGCTTCAAGACCATGCATGACCTGGCTCCAGTCTATAACTATAGCCTTGGCTGCCATCAAGCTTCCTCTCTCTCGATATTCACTCTTGATCCAACCTCTCTGAACATTTCTTTTCTTTTTTTTCTTTACTTCGAACAAAAGAGCCTTATTCTGGTGCTAGATATTGTCATACATTTCTGTCATATCTTTACACAGCTGACCACTTCTTGTCACTCAGGTCTTATCTCAAATGCTACCTCCTCTAGCAAAGCACACTCAGACCACACTATCTAATTGCCTTCCTCCTCCTAATGCCCAGGTTAGTCTTTCATAGTTAAATTGTTGTATTTGTTCTAAGCATAGCTCAGCATCTGAACGCATCTGTTCATTTATGTTTATTATGGTGTGTCCATCTCTGCATAATGAAATGTAAGCCCCGTGAGCAAGAATATTGCCTTTCTTCACTCACCTCGGCTCCTGGAAAAATGCCTGGCACACAGGAAGCCTGAAATCAGATTCCCACACAGCGTGGCCCCATTTCTACCTCCTTATTCTGTCTCTGTTTATATGTCTGTGCTAGCTTTTAGCATAGTACATCTTTTATTTGAACAGCTATTTACAAAGAAAGTGAGGAGGAGGGTAAAGAAGGACATATCAAAATCTGGGGATGCCTGGGGTACAGGAAGGAATGAATCATTTCTAAAACACACATTCAAGTTGTGTAGTTTTCAGTGTAAAGGATATGTGCATTTTTGTTAAAATCGACCCTAATGTTGTATGTTTTTGATCCTGCTATGAACAGTATTCTTTAAATTTCATTTTCCGTGTGTTAGTTTCTAACATGCATATTAAAAATGAATGTTTATATTGACTTCATATCTGTAACGTTGATAAATTTACTACTCAGTTCTAAGTAACTGTTAAAATTATGTGATTCTGGGCTGGGCACGATGGCTTGTGCCTGTAATCCCAGCACTTCAGGAGGCCAAGGCAAGCGTATCAAGAGGTCAGGAGTTCAAGACCAGCCTGGCCAACATCGTGAAACTCCATCTCTACTAAAAATACAAAAATTAGCCCGGCGTGGTGGCGGGCACCTGTAATCCCAGCTACTAAAGAGGCTGAGGCAGGAGAATCACTTGAAACCAGAAGGCAGAGGTTGCAACGAGCTGAGATTGTGCCACTGCACTCCAGCCTGGGCAAAAGAACAAAACTCCATCTCAAAAAAAAAAAAAAATTATGTGTTTTTTTCCTATGTGCACAATCATATTATCTAATAATAAATAGTTTTATTCATATATTCAAAAATGCACATTCAATATCATTATTTTTAAGCATAAGCTATGGCAAGTGAAGCATCAAAAAATCACACATGTTCTGGGATAGCTGCTATGCAGGATTTGAGAAAATAATAGTATTACAGAGGACAGAGATTAAAACAGTTGAAAAATACTGTCTTAGAACAACTTATTATGTTACATATTACATTTTGCACTCCTGGAGAGCAATACTATGTCTTGTTTATTTGTCTATATTCCATCAAACCTAACAAAGTACATTTTCCAAAGTAGACAATACATGTTTTCCAGATACCCCAGTGCTATATACATGGCATATGTTCAATAAATACTTGCTGATTGACTGAAAGAACCAATAAACAAATTTAAGTTTGTTGAATGATTAGTACATGTTCAGCCCTGCTGAGACACTATAACAAGAGACACAACAAAATAGAAAATACACTCATCATCATGTAGAAAAATCTCATTTATCAGGTAATGATGAAAACAAATACACCACAGAAAATATTTGAGTGGTTACCTGTGCACTTCTTTATATGACTGTTCCTTTTCCCATGTGATCCTAACTTGCAGCCAAAATTCTCCTCCCAAAATTCTGCAAACCACACATTTCTTCGATTATTGGCAAGAGTTCGGCTTCTAAAGTATCGATCAAATCCTATTTTAAAGGAGAAAGGTATGATTTTAATATTCTTCCAAAAATTAAATACTGTCAGAACTTCTGAATGAACATTATGTTGTGATCACTGCATGAAAAGAAAAAGAAAACCACATAACAAATGAGAGAAAGCCAGTAGCCTATAAATAAGGCTTTTCTTATGGCAAAAGCCAAAGAGGATCAATTGACAATTCCACGCCCCCC
>NW_016107534.1:1239256-1262492 GCF_001604975.1 Cebus imitator
TTTTTGAGATGTAGTCTCACTCTGTCACGCAGGCTAAGGTGCAATGGCGCAATCTTGGCTCATCACAATCTCCACCTCCCCACTTCAAGCGATTCTCTTGCCTCACCCTCCTGAGTAGCTGGGATTACAGGCGCCCATCACCACACCTGGCTAATTTTCGTATTTTTTAGTAAAGACGAGGTTTCACCATGTTGGCCAGGCTGGTCTCAAATTCCTGACCTCAGGTGATCCACCTGCCTTGGCCTCCCAAAATGCTGGGATTACAGGCGTGAGCCACCGTGACCAGCCATCGGTGTCTTTCTTATATCCTCTCCTGCTCTACTTCTCCCGCAGGAAGCAGACAGTGACTTTATGCTGAATCCTGAATACTCAGAACCCGACTTAAACTTCCCTAATTCTTTTCTCTCTTTCCTAGCATGGATCAATGTTCCAGACATTCCTGTATTTCCACGTACTTCAAAATTTCTCTCTTCTATTTGTTCTGTTTTCAGGTAATTCAACAAAGCAATTGTGTTAATGTAATATTATGGAGCCATGGGTAAGTGAACTAAAGTGTCAGTTTGCTCAGGTAACCATTTTACTGAAGGAAGACCCCCTAGAAATAATGCCTTACTCCAAAGGATAATGTTAAAAGTGGGAATTTCAGTTACTGTTAAATCAATTGGAAAAGACATTTAGAAGACAGACTGCATTTCAGGATGCTCCAAGTCTTTCCTGTTGCATTTATTTATCTATAGGATAAGCATCATATACTCATTTTCTATAAATCAAGCATTTTCCCTCCAACAATGCTATAGCCACCACAAATGCCCAAGAAAATATGCAAACTCAAACTCAAAGTGCAATTACTAACATAATGGAAATAACTGACTGTGGTCTTTTTCTTAAAAAATATCCAGTGGGTACTCTTTCCTAAATACACACACACACACACACACACACACACACACACACACACACTCTCTCTCTCTCTCTCTCCATATATATATATATATGTAAATGTGTATATATATATATATGTAAATGTAATGATATTTATATATATAAATTATATATATATAATATGATGAGAAAGCAATACTAGCACTAGATTTCAATTACATTATAGTATAAACAGGATTTGAGTCAGCTAAGAATTAAATCATCATTTATAGCACTGATTTTTTAGAATATATATATATATCTAAAATATTGATCAAATCCTATTTTAAAGGAGAAAGATATGCTTTTAATATTCTTTCAGAAGTAAATATTGTCAGAACTTTCAAATGGACATTATGTTGTAATCACTGCCTGAAAAAAGAAAAAAACATAACAAGAGAAAGCCAGTAGCCCATAAAGCTTCTTATCCATATATGCATGCATACACATACACATACACATACACACACACACACACACACACACACACACACACACACACACACACACACGCTGGGTTAAATACTGGTTTTGACAACTCTGCCATCAAAGCTAAACATTTTATCAAGTAATGAATGCATTTTCTCATATTATGATACTCCAGTTTTGCCTTTAAGTTTAGATCTTACTAAAATAAAACAAATTCTCTATGGTGCATTCATACCATCAATTGATGCTCGTTTGGGCAAAATTGTCACAGCCCCTTCTGCAATCTCCTCTTGCTGATAGACAGGTGCAATTTTGGATCCCCAACTATCTGAGCCAATCCATAGAAAATGTCCACTTTGGTTTAGTTTTTTTGCTGCTTCCAATATCCTCCTATAGGAATAAAAATAAATAACGCATATCACATGTATTAAGAAATACCATAATTATGAATATTGCAAGACCAGCTTCAGAAAGTTGTATACACTCAGTAGGTCACTGTTTAACAATTAAGATGATCATTCTAATTGCCTGAGTCTTATCATCTCCTAAAGAAAATATATCAGAGACTAACTCCAACACATGTTAATTAGCCTTATCCTCAACCTCATTCACATCATTCCGTCTATCACCCTTGTTTGTCTTATCTCATTTTAGTCCCCTAGTTTTACTCTGTAGGTATTTCAGATTTACAAACTAGAAGGTAGCAGAAGACAGTCTGCTATTGCAAGGGAATTACAAGCTTTTATGTTGAACATGAAATATGTTAGAAAGGACATGGGACACAAATCTGACCCTACATACAGAAGAAAAGTAATCAGCACCTGATGTCATCCTCATTGGCAAACATAATCACTGCTCGAGCATTAGGTGTTTCTAGCAGGCGTTTGATAATTTTTTCAAATTCTCCAGGTCTCGGTTCACGTGGGATTTTCTGTGACTGAGCAATGCAGACACCACCTATTTAAAAACAAAAACAACAGCAAAAAAAGAGGGTGTGATTCAGGAAGGGCATTTATTTAATTAGCAAACCTCAATTAGCTACTTTATAAAAGGCACATAATTCAGCAGATTATTTCTCAAAATATGTGTCACTCTCACCTATCAAGAGCAATTGGGTGTGTTTGCATTATAATATATTCACCAAATAAATGACATCAATTACTATTCGGACATGGGTTTCTTTCCCAAAATTTAAATATTATTTTTGTGACTATATCTAAGAAAATCAAGGTATATAAGATGTGTGAAGAGGGTCAAAAGGTGGAAAGAAGAAGTGTTGTTTTGCTGTGTGCAACATAAGCTAATGGACGAGCAACAGAATTAATAAAATATGAATATGTCTTATAGTTGAGATGCTTATGAAGTAGCAAGGTCTTTTTGCTACTTTTATTTACTAGTAGATCTCTTTTAAAGTTAATTTCATTGTACAGCTAATAGAACTGCAGCAAGATCCTCATGCATCAGCATAATGATTTCTTATGAGACAAGTGGTCTTCAAGACTGTATAAGACACAGGCAAACACCAAAGATGTGAACTCTCAATTGACATGCATCTCCACCAAGAAAATCAAAATGGCAGAAATACCATCTCACTTTCACAGCAAATAAAACAGAGAATCCTTCTTTTGGCCTCTCCTGCTTAAGTGATGAGGGACAAAAGAGAAAAGTATAAAAAAGATCTCTGCCTCTAGCCTGGGGTAGGAGGAGAAGAAAGATGTTCCCCCAACTGCAGTGAAACAGAGAGAGAACATTCTGAAACTAGATGAGAAAGCAATATTAGCAATAGGTTTCAACTGCATTATGGTATAAACAGGATTTTTTTTTTTTAGTCAGCTGAGAATTAAATCACCACGTATAGCATTGCTTCAATAGGCAAAGGCATTTTTACTTCCAAACAACTCACAATGCATTCAGTCATCCAACTGTTACTGGATGCTATTATACTCTACTCACTGGGCTCAACATTGGGAATGCACAGTCTAATCCAGGAGTTACAATCTAGTCTGGGAAATAGGCATTCCAATAAGTTATCATGGAATAGAAAATAAAGTATAGAATTAATAGGATATCCAATACAATCAGAACACAGAAGAAGGAATAACTAAAGTGCTTGAGAGCACTGAATTTTAAAGAGCAAACATGTATCCGTATGAGGACAAATGTGGAACATGCCTGGTGGGGGCCAAAGTATGTAAACACCCAGCATGATCATGGTCTCTGGTAGAGACTGGCTGGGTTTGAAGTTGGAAACAATGACAAGGTCCAGCTTGAGAATGGCTTTGTTAGACATGCCAAGTTCTGTAGGCTGAATGTTCATATGTTAAAACTTAATCCCCAATGTGAAAGTATTCAGAGATGAAACTTTTGGGAGGTGATTAGCTCATGAAAACGGAGTCCTTATGAATGGGATTAGTGCCCTTACAGAAAAGACCCCAGAGAGATTCCTTGCACCATCTGTCATGTGAGAACACAGAAAAAAGACACTGAACCAGGAAGAGGGCCCTCATCAGGTCTGACCATGAGGGCACCTTGATCTCAGACCTTCAGCCTCCAGAACTGTAAAAATAAATTACTCTTGATTAAACCATCCAGTATATAATTTTTATTTTTAATTTTTTAGATATGAGGGTCTCACTCTGTCACCTAGGCTGGAGTGTAGTGACCAGATCATAGCTCACCGTAGCCTCAAAGCCCAAGGCTCCAGTGATCCGACCACCTCAACCTCCAGAGTAACTGGGATTACAGGCACATTCCACCAATGCCACACTGGTCTCCTATAATAATTTATTACGGAAGTCCAAAGAAATTAAGACATCAAATAATTTGGACTTTATTCTGAAAACAATGGGAATCTATTAAGTTCATCAGCAGAAGTACATGCTGAACTTTACGCTTTAGGTAGCCTTTCCAAAGAAGAAATGTCTGGTATCCAGACAATAGATTTCCAGTGTGCTGTGATCCGACCTAATGAGTATGGCAGATGTATGACTAGCGCTAGTAAATAAAACTATTTTTCTTATAAATTAGATAACATTCAAAATTATGCCTATAATAGCAGGATTCTTAGTAACCTTATAATATGCATTCCAGAGGTGGTAAATTGCCCATAATACACAAATTGGGCTGTGTGTCACTACCCACAGTTAGCTAGTCTACTTATATACCACTACTAGTTGTGATAATTGATTCATTCCTTCAATAAATATTTCTTGAGTGCCCAGCATCTGCTAGACACTGTGCAGACACTGTGAACACAATGATGAATAAAAGAATTACTCTAAGCTCACAGAGTTCAGAAATATTGTGGGTAAATCAGGCTTAATGCCAAATAACAAGAAAGGAGAAAAAGACGAGAAGGAAGAGGAACAGGAGGAGGAGGAGAAGGAGAAAGAGAAAGAGGAAGAATAAGGAGGAGGAAGGGGAGAAAGTGGAAGAAAGAAGAAGAGGAGGAGGAGGAAGTAGGAGGAGGAGGAAGAGGAAGAGGAGGAGGAAGGAGAGGAGGAAGAAAAAGGAAGAGGAAGAAGAGGAAGGAGGAGGAGTAAGCAGAAGCAGAAGCAGCAGAAGAAATACATCATTATAAATTATAATGAGCCCTGTGTGGAAGAGCAAAGGAATTTAATTTAGATTGAGAAGTGATCAGGGAAAGCCACCCTAAACTGGTATAATATAGCTGAGGTCAAAAGGATGACAGCATGGGAAAGGGCAGGAAAGGGCCAGGAGAGTCAATGAATGAGAGCAGCAGAAATAGGCAGCAAAGAGGAGATGGCGACAAGGGTCAGACTGCAAGTGGCTCTGCAAGGCCTGTGGAAAACTATGAATAATTAAAATACGAAACTTCCTCACTAAATCTTTCTATTTCTTCGATCTCTGACTGGTCCATAGGAATATGTCTCATGTATGAGCATTGCACTCCATGGAAGGAAGACAGATGAGGACCACTGACACAGAGGGCAGGCTGAAGTGGGAAGAACAGGAGGCAATGAGCCCAGCTAGGAGGTACTGGAATAGGCAGTGGGAAATGATAACTGGGGCAGGGCTACTGGTGCTGAGGAGGAGCAGTTGGAGCTAATTCAGAGTAGAATCTCTGAATTAGAATCAATGAAGTTTTGTACTGATTTGATGTAAGTATCGAAGCAATGAGAAACCACTAAGTATGACTCCAAGGATCTGGTCTTTGTGATCAGTTATGTTATGATATCATTAAACAAGAGGGAAATCCAAGAGAATGAGAAGGAGAAAATAATGATTTTGATTGGAGGCAGGTTGTCTTCAAAGTATGCGTGGCATGTCAGACTGAAAAAGTGAATCTTGAGCTAACAAGAGAGAAAGGAATTGTAATAATTTTGTCAGGGGCTGATAGGTTAGGCAGTTGAAGTGTTGTGGGGCAAAGAGGTCACTGAGAGAATATTTAAATCAGCAATAGAAAAGGTGAATTACACAACTCTGAAAAACATCACTATGTTTGGAGAGGGAGGAAAGGAGTGATTACGTATTTATGGAATGAAGTCTAGAGGTAAGTTGAAGACTATGTATAATTTTTTAAAAATGTAAACAAACAAACCTCAGTGAGTAGAAACATTAGGTAACTGCACAAATGTAACATTAAGTAACACTCTCTAGGAAACAATAGCTGTTTCAAAAGACGACTGCCCTTTTAATTAAATTGCCATGATTACTTAAGCATCCCATTAAAGGCGTGTTAAAGCTGAGTATCATTCTGAGACTGTTACTGACTCTGTAGCCATAAGAAATTAAGTTCTGAAAATTTTTATTATGGCTGTTTCAGATGAAGCAAACAAGCAAATCCAAACATACAGTTTAGTCTAAATTCATTGATTTGTTTGTTCACCATGGACCTATTAAGTATTTTCGTTTGTAAAGAGCTGAGTTAGTTGAGTTGAATTTTAACATAGCTTAAAAAGTAATTCACTTTTTGCTATTCCCGTACCTCACCTTACATCTTTCAACCTGGTCAGTTTGTATTTTCCTGGAAAGAGGCACTAGATTATCAATCTATTTAAGCTGAACAAATGCTTGTAGAGAACCTGCTCCAAATGGCATTGTGCTGTTTAGTGCCTGTGGATATTTTGTTAAAGTGTACACTGATCATTTCTCAAATGATTATAGTTAGAAGACTGGGATTATTTTCTTAACCCTGACATCCACTCACTCTTTCTTTCTTCATATCCGTCAAAAAGCCATACAGCTAATCTGTTCATAAGCACTCATGATCTAGTATGTTTCAGGAGCTACAGACAGTCAAAGATTGCCAGTCCTGGAAGTTATAATTGAATGACAATATGTACACATAAGAAATATCAGACAAGGGCGTAAATTAGGTAACAAAGATAACAGCATAAGCTATACCACAATTCAGTAATAAATGACAAATAGGTTATCCCCTAAAATAGTCCTATGACTTCATAAATGAAAGAGATCATTACATACTGTTAGAATTTGGTTTAAAAAATCCAATGAAATTCAAAGATTCAGACCTAATCAAAGATATGTTTTCCATACAATACTCAACATCTATTGCTTGACTTTCTAAAGAAACTATCCGTCTTAATTTAAATTCCTGGGTAATTTGTCCACTGCATCCATTCTTCCATGTCTCACTGTGAAAGATTACTAATTGTGTACAATTCAAGGGACATTAACTTTCCCATTCTGCAGGGGTGTTCCTGTTCTGTAATTTTTAAAGCTTAGTACTTACAAGAAAAATGTTGTATGAAGGATTTATAATTGGATGTTTTCTAGAATTTCCTGGCTAGTTTCCTTCCAGCCTGTGTATATTTTTTCCTTATGATTACTTTACAATAATTTAAAGATCGTTTGTTGAATTGAACGCTTTATGTATACTCTACAACACACATGATCACCCCTTTGCAGTCTCATTTACTCAATGACACCGTCTCTATTCCTAATGGCAGAACTTGAAGGTTTGTATCATGACCATCTTTCTGATAAGGAAAATGAGAAACAGGAGTACCAACAGCTTGCAAGATACTGAAATCCAGGTTCAAAGCCAGATTTGTCTGCCTCTAAGTCTAGACTTCTTCCAACAGCTTGCCCATCCAAAATTGACTATACCCATGGCTTAATGGTTTAGCAACTGCAAATGATTGATGGATAAGATAAAGCAAATTTAAAGACTCATTTTTAAAACTCTGCCAGTTGTCCCTTATAAATCTAACTGACAGCTACACAAATACAGTACTTCTGTTGAGTATTAAGAGCTTAATTAAGATACTTGGAATTCATGCAGATTATAGAACTAACTTAAAGCTCTTCAGCATATAGCCAGTCTGCTCTCCAAATTTTCCAATTGTTTCTGTTGATGCATGTTCTCAGGAAGAATTTTCTGAGGTTCTTGTCTTCCACTTCACTTTTGTACTACAGCAATCATAATTTTAATTGGACTTTTTAAAATTATTTCTTTTTCTTCTTCTTCTTCAATTAGAGCTCCATGAGTTCTGAACCTTGTATCAGTATACCCCAACACATATCACTGTGTTTGGTACATAGATTTAAACAAATACTTGTTGAATAAATAAATGCAAGACTTGTGAAAGTTACTGCTAGGATAGAAAAATAGAAATGAGACATTCTTGCTTTCAAAGACTTCCCCATCAAGTAGGGACACAAGTAGCAATATGTAAATATATGTTTAAAAGTAGATGTCATTAAAAGAAAAAAAAAAAAAAAAAAAAAAAAAAAAAAACATGGGCCATGACAATTCAGAGGAAGTTGTCACTGAAATGGGATCTGCCTCCCAGAACAGCTTTTATTAGGGTGCCATGAATTAGAATACTACCTAAGCCTTAGTGTGTTCATCTGTAGACTGGCTTTATAGTTTGCTCATATTGATAAAAGAGCAAATTTGTAAGCAATGCCATTTCAGAATTTTTACCTCTTTACAAGGCTGAGTCTTGTGGGTGAGCAGTCGTGTATCTCAGGTATGAAAGATAAAAGGATTGCATGTTTTGGTTTCCAAGTGCCGAGAGATGGTGGAATAGAAAATAAAATAGACTTGTCAGAAGATCTGACGGTGGCCCCGTGTAATCTTGAACAAGTCTCTCATCTCTCAATTTCCTCATCTCTGTAATGAGGTTTATAATAACTATCTCTCAGGTATACTGTGAGAATCCAATTAAAAACTCCTATAGCAATGTGGCACATTATTATCAGTGTTAATCATAACCATTATCAGTAATAATCATAACCAGACAAGGATCATCACCAACACTGAAAGGAGAGATGGTTGATATTCATCCCTGAAACATGGGATTTTCAACAGATCATATTTTTGAACGCTTCACCATTTTATGAGTAATATTATCAAATGTCCTAAATTCTGAAAAGTAATACTTGCTCACTTGCCTGTGCCAATAGATGAAACGACTAGATTTCACTCTTCAACTATTGTTGATTACAATGTAATCACGGCAGTTTTAAGGTGAGAGAATGGGAAAAGTCATTTATATTCTCACATCCCACGATTTTACTCTCAAGAATTAATTCTTCTTTCAAATGGATTCCATAAGGATTAAAGATTTAGTCTGAATATCTGAGTTGAAATTGGAATTTAACTATTTAATAAAATGGTTAAAACTATTAAAATATTAATGGTGCCAAATGTTAAACAAAAGTTGTTGTGGAAACAACCATGTTTTGTTTCATTCAAATATTCATGCTACCTTTTTAAGAGGCGGGAATCTAAAGTGTTGAGATAATGCTGTTGGACTCTCCTAGAAGCAGACCTCAGAAGGAGTTTGAAATGCACAAAATTTGCTCTTGGCATCTACCCTATGGAGGGCTCGGGAAAAGCAGGACTAGGCAGAGAAATCCAGCTGGGTATGGCCCAGTGACAGGCTGCTGACACCACAAGGAGTTCTGAGGCTACAATGGCCTTCAGAGTTGCTTTAAAACAGGCCACCAAGGCCAGGCCACTACACCTCCACATCAATCAGTGTGATGATTCATTTTGTGCATCAGTTTGGGCCACAGGCTGCCCACACAGCTGGTTAAACATTATTTCTGGGTGTGTTTGTGAAGTTGTTTTCAGGAAAGATTGGCACTTGAATTAGTGGACTGAGTAAAGCAGACTCCCTTCTCCAATGCAGGCTGGAATCATTGAGGACCTAAATGGAACAAAAATGTAGACTAAGGTTGAATGAACTCAGCCTAGCTGCTTGAGCTGAGACATTGATCTTCTGCTGTCAATGCCTCTGGCTCTCAGGCATTCAAACTACACCACCGGCATTCTTGAGTATCCAATTTGAAGGCAGCAGATTGTGAAACTTTTCAGCCTCCATAATTGCGTGAGCCATTATCTGCCAATAAATCTCTTTGGTTCTGTTTCTCTGGAAAACCCTGACCAATACAATGAATCAATCAGATTTGGGCCACTGGTGACCTTGGATGAGGCAGCTCTCTGTAGCCAGGACACTCCCTCATAGGGTTTGGAGCTGCAGGCTGTTTGCCTATAGCACTCCGAAAAATAGGAATAACAGGTCCTCCACCGACAGGATCTTAAAGGTCAGTTCACCATATGTACAAATTGAAATTTATGCAAAAATGAAGGTATCATTTTTCTGAAACAATAGTATAAGGCTAATAACAGAATGTTATTGTTGAATGTTAAAACTCCCTTTCAAAGATGTCCTGTTGCACAAAGAAAGGCAATCTATACAAATGGTAGAAAACTGGAATTGAAGTCAGCACAAATAAGAGAAATAGGACCTTAATTCTTTCTGGTATTTCAATAAAGAAGTTTCGTTAAAACAATCTAAAAGGACAAAGGATTATGTTTTTAGTTGTTGCTCATTTATAAGACAAAAATCTCTATTAATAATATAGTAGAAGAAAAATAAAACAAGAAACAGTGTCACAGCACCAAGTTCCAACTGTGATGAAAACTGAGGATTAACTTATTGGGATGAAATTACTTACAAAGCTGTATATAGAATATTGTGTGATTTAAAAAAAAAAAAAAGTGGCTACAGTATTATCAGTATCTCAAGTTAGTTCGCAATTTCCATCAAATTAAATTCTATATAAATCAACTCAAGTCTCTGGCTATATAATTTGTTAGAACTACATGGCAGACTTAGGTTTCAGTGTACAAATAAAGAAAATTATCATTTTATCAATTGTTAAAGGGAATGACTAGACTATTGGTAAAAATGATTAAACTTGCAGTTTGACCATAAGAAATTTGCCTAGAATTGACCATTTTTTGATATAAAAATAAAATGTGATACAGCCCACCCACCATTATTTATTTCTTATGAACATGCTTCAGATAATAGCAATAGGCAAAACAAAATAACCAGGTTATTTTTTTTAAAGGCAACAGAAACATATGAATTCTCTACCCTAAATATCCTTAGCATTATTTATATTTCCATCTTTCTGAAGACATAAGTAAAATAACAATTTGGCCTAATGTAATTGGTCCTTTAGTGGTAGCTGAGTAAAATCTGTTCTATGGTTTAAATAAGTGTAATCACGCCTCCGGTAACAATATTTTCACCTCCTCATGTGGTGTACAACTGGGACTTAGCAGGAAAGTGCACAACATGAAACTGTGTAAGTTTATCAGCTTAAAGTGTATTTTGCAAAAAAGAAGATTTATCTCACACATCACTGTAAAGAAAAAGTGTTATCTTTACCAACATGAATTAAAAGAGCAAAACTGCACTTACATTTATGTTCATTTTCTCTCTCTCTCTCTCATACTTTCAAACATTTTATACTTTTTCCTCTATCAAATACCATGTGGAATCTTAAAGGGATTCTGAAAAGCAATACAATGAAGGAATGGTGCAGAAGAGGCATGCGCTACCCTGCACGGGGAAACAAAGACAATCCACTATGAAAAGGGACTGCAGCAGAAACTGACACTTTTCAAAAGAAGACATACAGGTGACTAACATATGAAAAAATGTTCAACATCCCAAGTCATCAGAGAAATGCAAGTCAAAACCACAGTGAGATATCATCACATACCAGTCAGAATGGCTATTATTAAAAGGTCAAAAAATAACATGTTGGTGAGGCTACAGAGAAAAAGGAACACTTATACACTGTTTGTGGGAATGTAAATTAGTTCAGCCACTGTGGAAAGTAGTGTGAAGATTTTCTCAAAGAACCAAAAACAGAACTACCATTCATCCCAGCAACTCCATTACTTGGTATCTACCCAAAGGAAAAGAAATTGTTCCACCAAAAACACACATACACCTGTCTGTGTGGAATCAACATAGGTGCCCATCAGCAGTGGACTGGATTTAAACAAATGTGATATGTATACACCATGGAATGCTACACAGCCATAAAAAATAATAAAATCTTGTCTTTTACAGCAACATGGATGCAGCTACAAGCCATAATCCTAAGCAAATTAATGCAGAAACAAAACAAAATATTTCACGATCTTACTTCTAAGTGTGACCTAATCTTGGGTACATACAGACATAAAGAAGGGAACAATGGACATTGGGAATTCCAAAAGAATGGAGGGAGGGTGGCAAGAGGTGAAAACTTCCTGTTGGGTACGATGTTCATCTTCTGGGTGATAGGATCAACAGAAACGCAATCCTCAGCATCACACCATACACCTTGTAACAAAACTGCACATGTACCCCCTGAATCTAAAATAAAAATGGACATTAAGAAAAAGGAAAATCATAAGTAAAAAGAAAAGAAAAGGACCTTAGCACAGAGCACCCCTCTCCTGCCTGTCTGCAGATGTACTCTCAGAGAGATGCTGTGATCTGGAGGTGGATTGGGCCTGGGTAGGTTCACAGAGTTGGTGTCCATGCTGGGCTCTCACTCAGCCATGGCTCACCACAGATCTGGGGGTCTGCTCAGAGGGACAGAGGAGTGTGGTGAATACGAATCTTGTATCTGAGATCAAACTTCCTAGGTCCAAATCCTGGCCCTTCTCTTCTTAGCTATGTGAGACTGAGTAAGTCAGGTGACTTCTATGTACCTCTGTTCCTAACCTGGAGATTGAGAGGATGCTGCCCAAATGGCCTTTGTGAAGAGATTCAATAGACACTCAACACATCATGTTGTTCTCAGAAAACACCTGTTAGTTGTAAATTGTTGAAACTCAAAATCAACAGCCCCCACACGGAAACAGTGACTCTCTTTTCATCAGTGATATTCACCTGCATTATTTGTAGAAACCTCAAATTTCATTCCCCGAGTATACACAGAATCACAGCTCATACTAGAGATTCCTCAAGGGAGACATAGAGTTGGTCGCAGAAAGCTGTACAGTTAGAATAGAAACTTGCCACACAATAGAAATGAACATTTGATATGTTGCCTCTTCTCACCTCTTCCTTTGAACTGGAAATGTCTAAGGAGACATGGGTAGAGGTACTGGGAAAGATTCAGAGAAAGAAAGAAATATAAAAGAAGAGAATCAGAAAGGCAGGAAGGGAGAAGAGAAATGGTGTGAGGGGAGAATGAAAGAGAACAAGAGTGGGAAGAGGAGAGCTGAGGGAGAACACCAAGTCCACAATTATGTATGGAACTGGGCAGAAAAGGAATTCTCTGTAGGGCCAAAACAGCAAATGCGGGGTGAGAAACACTTGGAGAAGGAGCACTTGACTAGGTTTAAATGAATTTCATTTAATTTCATGTGTTGTGTGCACTTGTATTTTTTTTTGGATTATTTTTGGTGAGTGATTTGTGATCTTTGTTTTCTCTGTTTGTTTTTGCCAGTTCAAAAATTAGGTTCCCAGATTCCAGAGCCAAAAAAAATGACAGGAAAGTTTCAAAAGAGAAAACGAACTTCCTCTAAATGCTCAAATGCCTAATATGAACAGACTCTCTGACATATTTTCCAGCCCATTGCCTGGAAAAACAATTATGACAAAGACAATATTGTAATCAAAATGAGCACTATTTAAATTTCTTACCTATTCTGGACTTAAAAAAAGAGCATTAGACTTTGAATTAAGCCCATTACAGAATTAATAATTTCATTACCGAATTGTACAAAATTAAACACTCCAGTGTTTCTCTAAGTCTTGTGAAGCCTGATATCTGTGACTACTCATTGGGTGTGTGACAAACACATGAATAAATAAGAAGCCACTATTTCCTGATACAGTGAAATTATCTAATAAATAGATAAGCATATCCATGTTTTAAAACCACCATCATTCAGAAAAAGGCAAAGTATCCTAGCATCTGTGTTATATGTGTACATGACATGAAGCAATTTCCAAATACCTTCTGCAGATAGGAGACTCTCAACAGTCCAACAGCAGCTATTAGAGCTTATAATCTATGTGCACTATTCTCCTCAGCACCAGGTAATATCTGATTCTACTTATCCGTATTACCTTGATTCTGCTATGTATTAGCTTTCAAACAGTGAGGGGTCTTTGTTCAAAGCAGCATTTTCAACAGATAAGAGGGGTAAGATTCTCAATTTAAGAACGAAGAAACTGATAGCAGAAAGGTCATTCTTACTTTAGCCAAATAACCCTTCTGAGCAAGGGTTGTACCATCAGCAGTGTATGACAGGGATCAAACTAGGAAATGGACTGCAAAGAACAAAAATCAGCACCCAAAGCATTTAAAAGCTCAGTCTTTCAAGGAAATGCAAGTAACATGTAGTGTTTCTCTAGGTAATGCAAGCTCATTCTCTACAGGAGAATTTGATCTACGTGTTTAGTATAGAAAAAGGTTAAAAATGCAGTTATGTATTTAACTTTTCAGATTTAGATAATACTAAAAAAAGAGGAGAGTAAATACATATGTTTTTGATAGCAAGCCATCTAATATCTTCTTGGGCTCTGGAGACAATCCTATCCTGGCTTCCCAAGTAGCTAGGACTACAAGTGTGTGCCACCATGCCCAGCTAATGATTTCACTTTTGTGTAGATAGGGGTCTCGCTATGTTGGCCAGCTGGTCTCAAACTCCTGGCCTCAAGGAACCCTACTGCCTTGGTCTCCCAAAGTGCTGGGATTACAGGTAGGAGCCACCATGTCCAGCATAATTCTTTCAAGAACTCTTGTTAAAATACATTTTGGACTAGATTTTATTCAAAATAGAAGAATATTAGTAGCTGGAGATGCAAGAACCTCCTCCAACCACACACACACACACACCCCTCTATTACTTTTTCCTTAATGAATTATCTACTTTTAGAACAAATAGAAAATAATAATATATTTGAATAGGAAAATATCTTTTAACTATGTTTTAATATCTAATTTCAGCCTCATAATATCCTAATGCTATCAGATTAGCAGGGTAAACATTATAAATTTCTTTTTACATTGAAAAAACTGTCCCCAGCTGGGCGTGGTGGCTCACACCTGTAATCCCAGGACTTTGGGAGGCCAAGGCAGGCAGATTACAAGGTCGGGAGTTCGACACCATCCTGGCCAACATGGTGAAACCCCATCTCTACTAAAAATACAAAAATTAGCTGGGCGTGGTGGTGCGTGTCTGTAGTCCCAGCTTCTTGGGAAGCTGAGGCAGGAGAATCACTTGAACCCATGAGGCGGAGTTTGCAGTGAGCCAGGATTGCACCACTGCACTCCAGCCTGGCAACAGAGTGAGACTCCGTATCAAAAAAATAAAAATGAAAAAAGAAAAACTGTCCCCAAGATCACATGGCTAGTGAGGAATCAAATGCAAATGCAAACCTTGTGAACCTAATCCTAACAGCAAATAATTATCATAATTTGCTATTATCTCTCAGTAATTGTCTCCTTGGTCATTACGTTACCTCGACATATATAAGTAAATACAGCATCAACAGGTAAGGTGGTGTATTCAAAATGTGAACTTCAAAGTTTTACATCATCAAGGCTGCATAGTTTAATGTTCTATGTCTGGTTCAAGTTGAACTGAAATTTGATGGACTGTGATCTTCTCAAAAGAGCCCATGGCAAGCTATTTTCTCCATAAACCGGGCCTGCCTGTCATCACTCATGGAGCATTAACTGAGCTCTTGCTACATGCTGAGCTCTGTTAGAATCTGGAGTTATATGAATGAATAAGAAGACACAGTCCCTCATCTTCAGGAGTCAACAGTAAACAACACAATATGTAAATAAATGTTACAATTTGATGTGAGAAATGCTCTAATATAGGGTAGCATAGGGACAAAGGACCAAGAAAATGGAATTTGGCAACTGTGAGTAAGATTCACTGGCTCTTGCTAGTGATCTGGGAAATACGTGGTCAGAGAAGCATAAAAAATAGTTGTATGATACATTGATACGCATCAGAATCAAGTCAGAAAACATTTCAGAAGTGAGATTATGCTTGATTCAGCCAGCCAGAAACCAGCAAAATCTGTTTCTAATAGATACTACCAGTCAACAGACATGCATATTTCCTGACAATGTTGTCATTGACTATGATGTAATAAACACCCTGCTTTATGTACAAAAGGAGATTTAATCTCACTTTTCCACAGTAAAAAACAGACAACTCATGTTACTGTAGAAGGAACACAGAAAAAAACTAAGTTAACAATCAAAATGACCACTGGAAGGGGAAATAGGAAAGCATCAATCCTAAGAAGGAAGGATTTCAGCTGGACTCAATAAAATGTAATCACAACTAATCAAATAGCTATCTATAAGACTTTATTTTAATGTTAAAACACATCAGGACTTGTGAGAATAGGTTTTTAAGTATTTATTCCTATTATTAGAAATTTTGAAAATGTGCAAGTCAGTTCAATATTTCATAATTTAAATATGCACTGTCAAACAATCTTTTACTGAAACCAAAAGCATCTACATTCTCAGTGTTATAGAAAACATAGCAGGTGTTTTTATAACATTCTGCATTAAACGGTATTGTTTATCTAAGGGGGTTCTTAGAAAAGAACATTAAGCTTTCAACAATCCCAACATCATCCAAGCACAAAAGTGAAAACCGATCAGAACTGCAAATGGCAAAAGGATAACAATTTGTTACCTCATAAATTTCTGTGATATAATTTCCACAATTTCCATTCACGTGGTGACTTTCAGACAAAACTCATTCTCCTTGCAAATGCATTATAGCTTAACCATATATAACATGTAAATATCTACAAATGAAAAGCAGCTTAGGTTAAAAAAAAAAAAGAAAGAAAGAAAGATACATCCTGGAATATAAACAGAATAACAGAAGCTCTCATTCTAACATTATAACAAGTTCACTCATAGCATGCTATCCTCTTCTCGCCCTGGCAAGGGAGCATACCCATGTTCCCTCTGCATGACCCTGGGCAAGATGTGTAACCTCTGTGGCTATCACTTCCTTCATTTGTAAAAAGAAGGGTGCTTGACAGGATAATCTCAAGATGCCTTTGAATTTCAACATTTTGTGTTTCTATGAATATACCACATAGCTGCCTCCCATGAGTACTGTGAATTATGTAAGTTCTAATATGGGAATAGAACATCATGTAAAACACAATAAATTGCTTTTTGAAAACCCTACAAGAGACGAACCAGAGAGTACAGCAGAAAACTTTTCCAGTTCAAAATGATACATCCTGACTTCACAAGTCAAAGCATGACTGGGAAACTTATAAACATTTTCGTAAGTGTACTGGAGCCTTGGTCAGGTGCTAGGGGTCTGGTGAACATTCACTAAAGCACTATAGTTCTCTTTTCAGTTCAAAAACAAATGAAAAGAGTGTGGTGGGTGACAATGACTTCCATTTTACTATTCAATAATAGCCTTGCTTTTCCTCCCCTCATCCATTTCTCTCTCCTATTTCTTTACCCTACTCCACTTTCCCTTTCTCTCCCTTCCTTTGCCCTTCTCTTACTCTGCCTTTCCCATTTTAAAAACCCGAAAATGGAGATGAGTCACCTGATACAGCACCCTTTCAATTACTTCTGTCTTGTTACCCTCAGGCTCACTAATAGCAGCAGAACCAAAAAAAGACTGTTGTATGGCCTGGCCTCTTGCTGAGCATGGAAAATAGAGAACATTCGTTTACTTCCAGGTTATGAATTGAATGTGTTTACCCATAAAATTCATATGTTGACGCCCTCCCCCTCTAAAGTAATAGTATTGCCTTCAGAAGGTAATTAGGTTTAGATGAAGTCACGAGGGTAAGACTCTCACATGGGATTAGTGTCCTTAATAGAAGAGGAAAGATCAGATTGATCTCTCTCTCTTCCTCTCTCCCCTCCACCCCCGTCTCTCCCCCTACCCTTTTTCTCTGTCTCCCCCATCATGCAAGAACACAGTGAGAAGGCCATCGTCTGCAAGGCAGGAAGAGAGCCCTCACCAAGAATCCAATCAGGCTAACGTCCTAATCTCAGACTTTCCAGACTCTCAGTGGCTAAATGTCTCTCATTTAAGCCACTCAGTTTATGGTATTTTGTTTTAGCAACCTGAGCTAACATACTCTACATTCTCCAAATACCCGACTAAATTGTCTAGTATAAAAAAAAAAAAAGCAGGGAAAAGAGGAGTGAAATGTCATCAACATTTTGAAAGTCGAAAAGCAGATGATTACCAAGTTGCACTTGACTTACCAGAATAGAAAAAGCTCAATGAGAGCCCACAAGGAGTGGGGCTGGGGCTTAGGCCAACAGAAACAGAGCTGGTGTTAACTTAACATGAGGAAGGCTCGGGGGTGGAGGTACCAGAGACTCCAGAAGGTGGGGCTGCAAATGGAATTGGTTAAAAATCTCTAAAGTCCCTTGCCTCAACTCTAGTCCCTCTGCACAGAAGATCAGAGAGTCATTTTCTGTAGAGGATGAACTCAGGGACATCAGACACAGCTGGAGACATAGAAAGTTTCCACAGAGTGAAAGTCTGCATACTGAATGGATAGTCCCTGGTCCCCTTTCCCTGTTTAGCATCCAGATGTCAGTAGCCTAACTTATCTCCCCCAACCCACCTCTGCCCCCACTAAATCCCATGCAGGAAAATGGAATAGTCTTCTCTGGAGAATCTGGCCCAAGGGTGATGACATACTGATACTTACATGTAGATGTCTCCCACTAAATGACCAATTGTACCTGCTCAAGCTAAAGTAAAGCCCACTGGCCAATGAACTTGTCCTCACTTCCAGGGCTCACAAACACCACGTCAGCACCTCACTCTTAATGTCACAGCAGACATTTCAGAGGAGCCTCTACTGTGAAAGTCAGAAACCAAAACAAACAGAAGAGATGAACTCAGAGGACATAGAAATAAGATATAGAGACAACTTCAAGAATATTAATATCCTCAGAGACAAGACAATGTGTCCATGAAATAAGAATAGGAAGAAATAGCTCCCAGGAATTAAAAAAAAGAGAGAGAGATAGAAATATCTCAAAATATAAGATATAACAGCAAGTTGAGAAAATATTTTAGGAAGCAAAACAAAAGAATGATCATAAAATTAGAGAATTCATTCAGGAGGTTTAACTTTCCAATTTTGAAATCTCCAGAAGAGAAAATAAAGGGAGGCCATTACCAAAGAAAAATTTAAGAATGCTTCTGAGAACTGAAGAACATGAATTTTTGGATTAAAAATACTTCTAAAGTGCCAGCAAAAAGAAAAGGGAAGGAAAAAGAGGGAAGAAAACCCAATATGAAGGAACATTAACACAAAATTTTAAAACACTTGAGAGTAAAAACAGATTACAGAGAAGGATTAAGGCTCGGAATGAATGGCTTCAGGATTTTCCACAGCAATAAAGTCAAAAGAAAATGGAGCAACACCCTCAAAATTATAAATGAGTTTTATTTGAAATGAAAAGAAAGCAAGCCAAACTATAAATCAAGTGTGGGTAGAATAAAGACTATTTCAAATATGAAGAAAGCCCAAAGCATTATTTACCTTCCATGCACACCTTTTTAAGGTAACTTCCGAAGGATGGAAGGAAGCTTTCCAACGAAGGAAGGAAACAAGAACGAACAAGACCCAGAATCCAAGTAGAAGCGAATTCAGCACAGGAGAAAGAAAGGGGATTTCCAAAGTGATGATGAAGAGAAGCAGAGTTAACAGCCCTCGAAGGCCCATAGATATCCCATCTAGATTAGAGCAGGAAAATGGAAGCCTCTAGAAGAATCTCCAAGAAGAAAAGAAACCAGATGGGCTGTTTGAGGTGTTTGGATACACTGAAAGGATATGTACAGTTCTGTCAGAGTTTGAGGATGAACTGAAAAGTTATATAGAAATCTAAGCATATGAAAGAGCACGAAATGATTAATTTCAGGAAAAGCAAAATGTGTAAGAATAGAAATAGTATTTTAGTGCACTATCTAGATTAACTGTAACATCAAGTGCAGAATCATGATAACAGAAGCACTGAACACCAATGAAACTGGAATTATGACACAATCCTACTGGAAAGATTGGAGGAAACGAAGTATATGTGTGTTCATATGCACATACATGAGCAACGTGTGTTCATATGCACAAACATGAGCAATGTGTGTTCATATGCACAAACATGAGCAATGTGTGTTCATATGCACATTCATGAGCAATGTGTGTTCATATACACATACATGAGCAACGTGTGTATTGTGGGGAGTTAAATCATCATCTTCCATAGTAGACAATCAAAATGAAAGCTAAAAGTAAAATCAGGAAGGAGCAACATAAACATGTTATGTGAAAAATGGAGACAAATACCAGAAAAACAGCTAAAGGGGTTGGAAATAAATTGTTCCTGGAGAGTAAGGCTCAAAAGTGGAGGGAGGCCAGTGGGTTTTTGTTAAGCCCAGAAACACTATATACAATACCACTTGAGTAAAATACATATTTGGGGCCCTGATTTTTAAGGTCACTGGGTGGGAGAGGGGATGATATGGTTTTTAAATGTGTTCTCACCCAAATCCCATGTTGAAATGTAATCCCCAATGCTGGAGGTGGGGACTGGTGGGAGGTGATTGGATCATGGGGGCAGAGTTCTCATGAACGGTTTAGCACCATCTACCCTTGCTACTGTACAGTGAGTGAGTTCTCACAACATCTGGTTTAAAAGTGTGTAGCACCTCCCCCTTCCTCTCTTGTGTCTGCCATGTAAGGCACCTGTGCCCACTTTGCCTTCCACCATGAGTAAAAGCTCCCTGAGACCTCCCCAGAAACAGATGCCACTATGCTTCCTGTTCAGCCTGCAGAATCATGAGTGAATAAACCTCTTGTTTTTATAAATTACCCAGTCTTAGGTATTTTTTTAATCAGTGCAAGAACAAACCAATACAGAGGAAAGAAGAGTTTAAAGATAGCCAGATGATTTTAGTCCTATACGTTAGGGAAGCATCTTCTATAACCAGGTTTCTCCTTAAAACTTCTCTGCACCTTTATGCCTGTGCCTGTATCATCTTACACCAATTGTTTATTTTCTTGTTTTTGTGGCATAACAGGTGCTTGCATAATCTTTTTAGAAACAAAACCCAGAAAACAACATGCATTGACTAAAATAATAAGAACCACATGAAAATCCATGTTGAGCCTGGGTTTAAAGCATCTGCTTTTCATGTAAGTCAACACTAAACTACTAACCTGCCCCTAATTGGTCTCATACCCAAATGTCAAAGATTCTTTTCAGATATATCAGTAATTGGTTTTAATGACAATAAGACCTATATTTAATCAAAACCACCACTGACACTTTATCCGGATATTGTTTGTAATATTGTTTGTTGTTTATAAAGAAAATAAAAGTCTTCTCACATAAAGATATAATTATTGCCCAAGTAATCATTTTAAAGAACTTCAAGGGCCATAAGAAAATGAAGTTCAGTGGGCAAAATGGCTTCAGACGACAGCAAAACATGTGCGGACCCAGAGGTAGGTATTTGCAGCCATGTGCCTTGGCAGAGTTTACTCTAGTGTCCCAGCTATGGGGTATGCAAGTTTATAACTTTGGTAGGTGTTCAGTAGTGTTTCATAAGAGAGTGGAGTGTGAAATATATCAGTGGCTGTCTTCCAACCCCTCCAGATAGAGCTTGAAACTCTGGCATGAGTGCTTTTAGGAAGAGAAGAGGTTTGGGAAAGCTTCTTGGCAAAATCTGAGCTAACCCGTTCAGATTGAAACTTGATGAGTTCTATTTGAGAAATAAATCACAGATTCCATTAATCTGTGATTCAAATACATCTACATGTATTTTTTAATATATGGTAGACATTGAGGCTCTGGAATTAATTACCTCACAGTTCTCCAGAAAGGATCTGGAATGGTTTCTTTTCCAACAGCAAATGGGCCACCTACGTCTAGACTCCTTGCTGAATGAAGAGACTCCTTGCTCCTCATCACTTATATAAGAGAAAGGAGAATCAAACATCAGCAACAGTGAGAAAGGTCTCATGCTGAGGCCCAGGCCAGGCAAGGGGACTGGATCCCAGTTGACAGAGAATTTGGATCCAAATGATGAAAGAAATAAAAGGTATTGGATTCATAAGGCATTCCTTCATTTCGATACCAAATAATAAATATTCATTTTAAATCTCATGGGTTTCAAACATCACTTGGGCATAACATTAGGAACAATCATGTAACTCAAAAACTATTATTTTCCTGCATTATGTCACTGTATGACAGGGATTAGACTGTATAATCCCTCTGGATCTCATGGATGTCCCAGATATAGTAACTCGTGTGATATCAGGTTGACACATTGTCTTCTAGTAACAGGTTTTTCTCACCCTCCCTAACTCATATCCATAATCCTCACATGGGTGATACTGCCTGCCTGCCTTTATTCCTTTTCTTTCTTTCCTTCCTTCCTTCTTTCCTTACTTCCTTTTTCCTTCCTTCCTTTCTCCCTTCCTTTTGACTCTCTCTTTATAGAAAAAAATACTAATCTTATAAACTGATGTCAATAAGAATTAGATTCTTATCTAGCTCTAATTGTATGCAGCATTACGCAAAGGAAATTAATGAACTTGGGAGCCTCTCTGAGCTTATAACGTATATAAGAAGCTGAATGAGGAAAACGAAGGAGAAAGAGGTCATTGGCCTTTATAAGAACAAAATCCATAGCCAAATAAATGCTACTTCACAATACTCCAGGGGAAAAAAGGCCCCAGTGAATGTCTGGGGAACTCAGTAGGCAAGAACACAATGTATGTGAGACCAGAAGAAAAGCAGGCAAAGAAGAGACACAGGGAAACAGAAAAGGTATAGAAATGAAGGGAAGGGAGATGGCGGTTAATAATTTCAAGTAGAATGTGACAGAAAACAACAAGACCTCAAAACAGGAACGTTTTCTTCATGTTTTTCATTTATTAAGCATGAAAAACTCCCCAAAATAGCACTTGATTCATCATTTTCAGAGCTATAACAAAGATTTCTTCTATTTTTCTTCAGAATGGTTAGCATTCTTTTTGCATGGGTGCCATAGCACAACACAGGCATAAAACTGTGAAAAATTAAATAGCTCAAAAAGTGTAGGTGGGCTTCTGTGAAATTTGTGCTGAATGAATTTTTAGAAAGCAGAATGCAGTACTAGAATTGCTGCATATGTGTTCTATTATTAAATATCTAACTCTTCTAAACTGGGAAGGATAATAACAAGCAATCTGTGGGAAAACTGAAGATCTAAACAATACAATTCTCAAACTAAAATAAAACTGACTTGGTATATTTTACTTTTTTAATTGTGAAAACAGCATTGTGAAATCACAGCACAAAGACATAAAGAAAAATTTATAAGAAAAAAATGTTCTTATATTCTTATCATCCTAGCATTAGAAAATTATGATTTATTTCAGTCTTTATCCACAAAAATCCATAATTATTGGTTATTATTGTGTATATACTTTTTGTGTTTCGTTTGCCACTAAGCATTATATTATATCATTAGTATTCTTTTTTTTTTTTTTTTTTTTTTTTTTTTTTTTTTTTTTTTTTTTTTTTTTTTTTTTTTTTTTTTTTTTTTTTT
>NW_016107534.1:1262502-1291719 GCF_001604975.1 Cebus imitator
CTCCGCCTCCCGGGTTCAGGCAATTCTCCTGCCTCAGCCTCCTGAGTAGCCGGGACTACAGGCACGCGCCACCATGCCCAGCTAATGTTTTGTATTTTTAGTAGAGACGGGGTTTCACCACGTTGACCAGGATGGTCTCGATCTCTTGACCTCGTGATCCACCCGCCTCGGCCTCCCAAAGTGCTGGGATTACAGGCGTAAGCCACCGCGCCCAGCCCTTATCATTAGTATTCTATGCTATCACAAGACAGGCAACAAAAAGAACACTCAATTTGGAACCTAAGATGTGGTTTAAGTCTTAATACTTAGTAATTCCTTGTATAGTCCTGATAGTCATCATTTTCTTAGCTACCTAATATCCCATGGAATTGATGTAACACATTTTACTTACTCTTCTCCTTCTTCTTAGATATTTAGGTCATGACCAATATTTCACAGGTCTAAATACCACTGCAATACACACTTCCTTGCTATAGCTTTCTTCTTATATTCGTATTTTATACCCTCTATATAAATTTATGGCAGGTTGAACATATTTATAGCTTTTGGTTCATGGTACCAATTTGTTTTCCAAAAGATTTATACCAATTTATGCTTTTATTAGAAATACATGATTGTACAGCAACCTTGCCAATATTGAATACTGTGTGGTTAATGTTCTCATAATGTAATATATGGAAAACGGTATGCCATCATACTATATGTGTTAAATGTTAGCTTTAATGCATTTTATGATTATTAGTGGAAGCTGTCAGGAGTTCTGAAAGTTAATAAAATTTTAAATTATAGCTCATAGAGCTGTAAAAGACTATAGATATTATTTAACCTAGTCTTTCACCCACGGAGAAATTTTTGCAGCAATATATTTGATGGAGACCTGATAATTATCCTACACTCCTCACTGTGCTTAATTGTCCTCATTCAATGAGTCACTACGTCCTACTGTTTTCAAACTCCAAATTCCTCTTACATCTACTCCAGCCATCATTTCTTTCTCCCCACCGCCATGGCCTTAGTTAGTTCAAGCTCTCCTTACCACTTACCTGGGTTACTATCATAACCCCTTTGCAAGTATTTCTGCCTCCAGTTCCATAGTTGGCATATTGTATGTGATCTAAAATTTCAATCTGATGGTGACTGCTACTCCTCTGTTTAAATACTTCAATAGCATGCTATTTTCTTCAAGGACAAAATCTGAACTTCATGGCAAAGCACACGAGGCTCTTCATAATTTAGCTCAGATTTCAGTCTTATCTCACATCAGTGACTCCACAACCATCTTCCACCAACTAAGTTCATGCTGTTACAAACCTTTATCTGGACATGTCTTGCAGGATGCATTTTAAGGGTCTACACCTCCAGAAGACCTTCCCAACTCCTTGTCTTTCCAGTATTGTTGGACATTCACAATCTCATTCAAACAGACTATAAACCTCTAATTGGAGCATTTATTCCATTGCACTGTTCTTGTCTAGTTCCCCATTTCCCAACCAGCCTATTGGTTCTTTAAGGTTAGAAATGAGCTTTTAACTCTGTATCTTCAGTGTCCTGCACAGTGTGAGCACTTAGTAGTGATAAATGCATGTTTGTTGGATTAACAAATAAATGAATGCTCCAGTCTCTGTTCAATGTCTTCCAGTAGTAGTGCCTTATCAAACAGTCCATCCCATTTTTAATTTTTATTGTATTTAAAAACAAAATTTTTTAGAGGCAAGGTCTCACTCTGTCACCCAGGCTGGAATGCAGTGGTGCTTTCATAGCTCACTGTAACCTCAAACTCCCAGGCTCAACTGATCTCCCCAGTTCAGCTTCCCAAGTAGCGAGGACTACAGGCGTAGGCCATCACATCCGGCAGTACTTTTTTTTTTCTTTAGAGACAAGGTCTCACTATGTTGACCAGGTTGGCTTTGAACTCCTGGCTTCAAGTGATCCTCCCTATTCCGTCTCCCAAAGTGCTGGTATTACAGGTGTGAGCCACCATGCCAAGTCCTGTTTATTGTGACTTTAAAAATTAGAGGGCTGCTTTTAAATTTCTGCTACGTGTGTCTGGATAAATAGTCTGTTAAAATGTGCGATACAGCCAGGTGTGTAATCCTGGCTGTAATCACACCTGTAATGCTAGCACTTTGGGAGGCCAAGGCAAGTGGATGGCTTTAGCTCAGGAGTTCGAGACCAGCCTGGGCAATGTGGTGAAACCCCATCTCTACAGAAAACACAAAAATTAACTGGTTATGGTGGCTTGCAACTATAGTCCCAAATACTTGGGGGGCTGAGGTGGGAGGATCACTAAAGCCCAGGAGACAGAGATTGCACTGAACCAAGATCATGCCAGTGTACCCCAGCATGGGCAACACAGTTAGACCTTGTCTCAAAAAAAAAACAAAAACAAAAAAACAAAAAAAAACCGCAAGACACTGTTAAAGCATTTGCTGGCCTAAAAGATACATAAAATTGTTCATCTTGTGTGACTTGGTAAATATAATTTAGATACCATCTTTGACATGTACATTAAATATGAAGTCTACCGTTATAATAATAGGAGGAACTACAAAAATATTTTTAAAAGAAAGTGTGAACACTTTTAAGGGAGAAAAAATACATATTCAAAGGTGATGCAGAACCTCAGGCCCAATCTGGCTATATCAGAGAATCCTCTTGCAGGTCAGCAAAGGTTGTCTGAGGAAGCAAGGCTGGAAGCAGACTACCTAGAGGCAAAGGTGTTGATGCATTTAATGGGCGCTGGCAGCTGCTTTCACACATACGCAGTATGGAAGAAGGAACTGAAGTAGAAAAAGGGAGGAACAAAAATGGAACAAGAACAAGAAAATTTACTTAAAGGAATTAATAAGTAACCAAGGAGACTAAGGGGAGGATACATTATATCACATTAATTCTATAAGCTAAAATACCTTAAAAATAAGGTAGTCCAATGCCAACATGATTTCATTACTATGTTGCCTCATTTGAAAGGAAACCAGTGGAACTTCCTGCTATGAGGAGCATATTCTATAGCTGCGAGACAATAGCCACTAGCAACGCAGGGCAATCGAGCATATGAAATGTAGCTAGAGTGACTAAGAAACTGAATTTTAAGTTTTATTTTAATTTAAATTTAAATAGCCACGTGTGGCTAGTGCCTACCCTTTTTGGTAGAGCAGAATTCTCTATTCATACAAGATTTAAAATAGAAAGAAACTTAAATTTAAAAAGGACTTAAGGGACCAATTCCCCTATTTGGGAGATAATTAAATAATACTTGTATTGGTCTTTGCAATTTATACTGTATCATCATGTATTTCATTGAATTAATAAGAATATAGAAGCTAAAGACGAATATGGAGTCTCCATCAACAGAAGCCATAAGAAAGGAATCATAGCCCTGTGTCTTCACCAATTAGAATGTGATTCTCATGGAACCAAGCCCTTACTGAGCTATATTAGATAGGAAGGGGACAACAGTGATTAAGAATGAAGACTCTAGAGCCAGATTGCCTATGCTCAAACCCAGTTCCTGTTTCCTGGCTATATGATCTTACTCAAGTTACTTCACTTTTCTGTGGCTGTTTCCTCCTGGTTTTAGTGGCGATAGTAGTAGTAGTGACCTCATAGAGTTGATATGAGCTAGCACATGCAGAACAGCTAGAACAGCGGCTGGCATACATAATAAATTGCTCAGTGTGGGTCAGTAATTAGCCAAGGGATCAGCAGTCCTACAAATGCATGGGAAAATCTCTTTTGTTGAGGACACACTGGTCTTGCGCAGTCCTTCTCCTGACTGTTTTTCCCTCAAGAATGTCAGATGAGGTCTCAGACAATGTTCCAGACAAAGGAAAGCATAATATTAAACAAATGATAATGGTGAGTCTTCAACCAAGTTTTCATTTCCTGTGATAATCCAATTCTATCATCATTGTTTCCTATTAGTTTTCATGGCCACATTTTCTGCTAATTTCTAATGGGTTACAAAATGTAGTTAAGATTATAAGTTGATAATTCTTATCAATTATAAAATGTTTTCATGTGAGCTGAGCATTATAAATGGTATTCATAGTCAGAATTCTTGGAGACCCCTACCCTTCACCTTGCAACTGAGCTGTATTTTGTATTCATAATCTTTGCTATTGGTTATACCTTGGCCTGTTCCTGAACTCTCTCTTTCTCTGCTTTTCCAAGCTTTCTCTGCCCCTATCCCCAGCACTCATATATTCACCTCTCCTTCAACCTCTCTCCAGTAGGCTCACTGCTTGGTGCAGGTGGAGAGATACTTTTGAAGTTTTAAGGAAATGCTCTCAAGGGCAGCGAAACAATTTGTCTATAAGCAGAGCTGATACTGAATGCATTGGAATGGAGGTAAAATTTTGAATATCTAAGGAAAAAAAGGCATTAGTTAAAATAGAGGATGATTTTTAAAATAATTTTCAGGAGTAATGTGAAATAAAGATTTTCAAGGTATGCCAGAACTAAGAAGCCACAGCATACAAGAGCTTCTATAATTGCTAAGAAAGAAAATGCAAGAATATGTTTTATTCTCTTCCAAATATGAATTCAATGATGTGCTTTGAATCGGTACGTGAAACACTCAGGTTGCAAAGATTCTGTGAAAAATGGTAATCTCTAGGGGCTTATGGATTAATCCTTACCTGAGGCATGCTTTTGCATTCTTAGTATAAATTATTCTTTATAAACACTGAGCATAATAGAAAATATAGCTTGTAACTAGGTTAACAAACAATAGATTATCAGCATTTCATATCAGCCATAAATAACTAAAAAGTCAAAAGCCCAAAATATTTATTAATCAAGAATTTATAAAACACTGCTTCAAATAGAAGTCAAATTCTGTCCTTCATGTTTTGGAAAATACTGGTATTATCTCAGTAATTTCAGAGGGCAGAAGTCTCACCAAGACAACTGAATAATGTAATAATGTAAATATGTAAAGATATAATGTAAATTTTAAAGACATAATGTAAATATATCTTTAAAATTCTTCATCTTCTAGTTTGAAATTGTTAAAAAAAAAAAAAAAAAACCCTCATAGGAAGAAAAACAGTCTCCTGCTGCAAAAATCTAAGTTACTAATGAGTCCACTGCTTCCTCAATCTCACATGTTCTAGACAAATTCCTCAGCCAGTGCTATTTAGTGATATCAGCTCACATTGCAATATATTTTCTGATGTGTATAATAAATTACACACACTTAATAATTTATCATGGTTGCTTTGAGAGCATCACACAGCACTTAGCATCTAACTCAAAATAACTATTGCCCTTCTCACAACAAATTCCAAAGGTCTCATTTTTCAACTTACTTTGCTAACTAGCTTTCCTTTTAATCTTATTCTTCAGTTTCTCCTGTAAATTTTAAAACAGCATCTTAGAAAGGAACTTAGGGGTAATCTTGGATCAACCTTACTAATGCAGGAGACTCACTAGCTTTTCTAAAAGATGGCCAAAAATAACTTTTTCTATTCTCCTCAGAATTGTTTTATGTTGGTTGGTAGGTTTACTACTTTGTTTAGTTTGCTTTTGCTATGACTCTTTTTTTAAGAATCTATTCAGTTAATTGCGGCATTCAGACATTTATTTAAAGGGCAGTGGAAACCAAAGTATATAAAGGCTAATACTCCTCAATGCCAAAAGTAAGAAAGTTAAGAAAGGTCAATCAATGAATAACTTGTTTATCTTTAGTTATAAAATAAAGGATGTATTTCTAGCTGACAAACTAAATTCAAGGTGGTGCTACACAAAATAATTCACAGACAACTAAATAAAGAATTAACACAGTATTAGTTATTTAAGACATGTTCTTGTATGTCCATGGTTGATCAACATACAGGATTCTGTGAAAAAGTTATTTTATAAAGGCATAGTGCTCACCCTTAAAGAGTATACCATCTTGCTAGACAAAATAAACAGATATACATATTAAGGCATATTATTGCATTCAAAGGATAGCAGGTAAATAGCATACAAATATGCCTGGAGACTACAAATTAAGTTTGAAATGAGTTAAGCAAAGAAGATTTTCTTGGAGAGGTACAGGTCTTACAAATTAGGATATGAGGAAAAGAATAATAGTTCCTAACATCCAGGCAGGAGTGAATATCATCAGGTCACATAAAGAAGAAAAATTCAAAAGAACCGCCAGAAATGAATTTGTGTGATTCAGATTGTGGAGGCAAGGAAGATGGAGATGGATGGATTCCCTCAAATGTCTGATTAAGACCAGATTGGCTATGAAGTGGAGAAGAACTCAGGTTGTGGACTTATATCAAGAAGCAGTAAGTTAAGAGAGCTGTCAGAGTTCTGGTGGCTGAAACCTATCCCTACCCAGGAAAGGCTAAAACCAGGATGAGGATGACTCTGACAGTGAAAAGCCCAAGATTCTTTCTCTAAGGAATTATGTGTGCTGACTCCTAGAAAGACCCATCCTCTCACAGTCACAAGAATGACGCCTTCAGCATCACAAACACAGCTGCAGTGTGGCTTAGCCCCCAGCAGAATGCAACTGACAGAAACACATTTATCTTCCTCTTTTCTAGAAAACATTTTTTTAAGGGACTGGATTCAAAGCTACAGAAAAGCAAGTGGAGGGCTCAGACAGATGCAAAGAGCAATGCAGGCAAATAGTAGGGCCCGGAAAGAGTTAAGAGCATAGATTAAAGATTGAATGAATGTTATCTGGAAATTCCCTCTGGTCAGATAAAATCTGAACACACCAAGCTCTGTGACTTGGTCCAGTCTCTGTTTTGTTCACACTTCACTAGCTACTTCTAACTATTCTCTATACAGACTTCTCTGAACCCACATTTACCACTCACAATTAATTTCTCAGAGCACCTGGTATTCTTAGCACTAATCACAGCTTACAGGTCGATAACTCTGGGCATACCGGCTGACTATGCAGGAGGACAGTGGGGAGGTCAAGGGCTCTGTGCTATGGAGAGAAATGCTAGGGTTCAAATCTTGGGTCCAACAAGTCCTAGTTGTAAATGTTAGGGACGGAGCTGTGCTGCCTCAGAAAATCCCATCCTCGCAGGATGACCCCACCCCACTCTGATTGCTCTGCAGCTGCATTCCTGAACCCCTACCTAGGTGTCACATCAAGACTGCCAGATGTGCTACAATTAAGTGAAGCCTAATTACAGGTATGGGGCAGCATGGGCAGCTCAAGGGAGGACTGTTGGTTATCCATAATTGTGAATTTCTGTTTGACACATATCTGTATAAAACCCTGATTTCTGTCTTTTTTAAAGACTACCACCACGAAAGTCACAGGATGATGTATTGTAGGTCTGTTGCAAGTTAAGGAACCATCTCTGTGCCTGTTACCTGAAACTCCCATATGTCCCCTCACCCCATATAAACCGCTCGTTTTGTAAGCTCAGAGCTGCTGTCTCCTTTGAGCAGCCCAGCAAGTTAATAAACTTTCTTGCCTAATTTTGGGTCTATTCTCCTTTCTCTCAGCTACCTTACAGTAAATAAATGTATTTCATACCTCATGATGTTATTGTAAAGATTAACAACCAGTACCTATAAAGGATACAGAACAATTCCTGTCATGTAATATGTACTCAATAAATATAGGGTAACATCCACTGGACCCAAGAGAGCAGGACCATGTCTGTTTTATTCTCTATCACCTCTCTGGGACTAGCACGGTGTTTGGGAAGCAGCAGAGCTTAGTGATTACATTTGGAGTGCATGATACCTAATCACTTCATTCTTTGCTACTTATTAAGCCCTTGATATATTTGTTGATACACATTTACTCTGTTTCCTTCTTCCCCAGCTGCTAGGGGTAGGACATTGTTCCTTTTGTATACCCCATACAACGGTTCATGATGTTCATAGGTAAACTTAACCAGGTACTTTCCCAAATACTTAAGGAGTCAAATTTAGAGAAATGTGGATGGAGACAAAATCCTCCAGAGTTCTCAACTATGCTATCAAGGTGCTTCTACATTATAAAATAGATATGAAAATACATAGTTCTATTACATATTTAAGAAAGACAAAGAAATGGTTTATTCCTCTAACTTATCAACTGAGAGTCTTTTAGCCACAAAATGTAATTACTTAGCCCCACTCTAAATCATTCATTAAAATGTTCAGTGATGGGTCTCCATAGCATGCTTATGACTTTTTAAAATTATTTTAATAATGGTGTACATGGAGGTTAAACCACAGAGTTAAAATGAACATACTGGTAATTTCTAAGCCAGAGAAATAGCAATACAACAAAATTGAAAGGCAAATGAATAAAACATATCTTCAAATGACTGGAGATATTAAAGTCAAAAAACACTAAATAATATTAGGTTACACTTAAGGGTCAAAGACAGAAATCTCAGATACTTTGTACCTGCAGTTAGGGTCAAAAGAGAGACATTAAACATGTACATGGGTCAAATGAGACATGGACAGAAACTAGAATGGTTGGTTGGTAGGACTGTATCTATAAGGAGGTAATCTTTTTTACGATATGATTTCTAGCTTTTTGAGAGAGTCTTCACCTTCATACACAATATTCCTTAGCATAAATCTCACAGTTAGAGCTCAATTTCTTTGACTAAGATAGTATATGTTTCTCAAAGAGGAATACTTTGACTCCTAGGAGGTTTGGAGCCATGTGTCAAAAGATTGTGCAAAGCCACAGGATAAACCTAGCTTATTTTCTGCAAATTATATTTTTCTTAAATATTGGAAGCATAGGGAGATGAATGTTTTAACTGGTAGTAATTTAGATCATTTGTTTATTTAACAAATGAATGAATTGTGTTGTAGAATGCAGATTTGCATGAATTTTTAAAAACAAAACATGAAACTACAGAGAGGCATCATCCTTGTGTAGATCACTTTAGGCTACCTAGGGGTTTGGGCTGAAGAGGGAAACTTCAACGGCAAAGGCTCAGAAACAAGAGGGAAAGGAAGTGAAGGACACAAAGACAGAGTTCACTGTTTTGGCTGAGACCCAGAACTGCTTAGCTCAGAAGTACTAACAGCAAAGGTGGCAGAGATACCATGGTAGAGTGTGTAAAAGGCAAACATGCTAGAACCAGCAATCTTCAACAACCAGGCAGGAAGGCAGCAACTAAAACTCACAAAAAACTAGCAAAGTATATTACCAGAGTTGAGGAGATGCTATGTGGACATGGGGAAGGAGAACAACAATTTCAAGGTCAGAATGAGACAAAGGCCAAAGCATGAGAACTGCAGGTATGTGCCAACTCACTCAATGGTGAGGGAGGCAAAAGCACAGGCATGCACACTCACAAGGTTCAGAAGCGAATTTTAGAGATAACACAGTGCAACTGAGATAAACGAGGAAATTGCTTATAGATGTCCACTTGAACTTACCACAGCAGAAAACAATACATATGTGTATCTTTCAAACCACATTTTCCAACCCTACTCACTTTCCCAGGATTGATACCTCCTCTGTGTTTTCCTTCTCCTCTCTTCCTAAATAAACCTTGTTCCTCAGCATAAACTTGGAAAGCAGTTTTGTCTACAGGTTCCACGTTTTCAGGGGCAGCAGAGATTCAGACAGGGTAAGCCGGCCGCCCAGCTCATCATTTTTTCATTTTCATTCACCAGCATAAGTGTGCTTGCTCACAGGCACATATTACCACTACCAAGTCTGAATTACTCTATCCGGGCTGGCAACAATGGCAGTATTAAGAAAAGAAAAAAAAAAAGCCATCTAAATCATGCTGCTTGAAACTAGTTACAACCACTTTTCCAGACACACAGATAAGTTTTCATGATTAAATTATAATGTGGTTGGCTGAAAGGAACTCAGAAAATGATGGATATGTGAACTTAAAATGTTTGATCACTTGTCCTGTGATATTTTTTCTTAAAACCCAATTCACATTGTATTTGTAAGAACATGGGGAGAGAGCTGAATGAGTAACAGGACTTAGAGATTTTTCTTTCCTATCACTTTTCATGATGGATAGGCTCCTTAGGAAAGAGAAAGTGTTTAAGGGCCTGCCACGACTCCAGTCATGTTTTAACCTCATTTTATAATCCGTCAGCACGACTGTGTTAGAGACTATCTGACTCCCCTCAGTATCTACTCCTCACTCTTCCTTTTAGTTATACAATTCCCTGGATTTTATATAGGCAAATGACTATCCCATTAGAGTCTATATCTCCCTACTTCTACCAGACTACTTTGCACCTTAGAGTGGCTAAAGGACTAAGTTTTGGCCAATAAAGTATAAGTAGGAAGGATGTATATACCTTTCAGCTCATGTTTCCTAAGAACAACATTCACTCCCCACTTTCTCTCCCATTTGCCCCTTCCTGCAGATCAGAATGTGAGCCAGATGTGGGAGCCAGTTTCAGTGCTGCAGCTGAGAGTATTCCCTGGCGACTCAGCAGAGTAACAGAAGGAATCGGGACTTTCTCTAGTCAATGTTAGAGAGTAAAAGTACCCACCCATCCTGGGCCACCTACCCACCTTGACTGAGACCACTGGGTAAAAAAGAAAGAAATTTCTAGTTAGTTTAAGCTACTTTCACAAATCTCTTTGTTATAGCAGCTTAGCCTCTATTCTAATATAGAATTGCTACCAATAAGTAGGTACTGCCAGAACTAAACCAAAAATATATGAGACCAGGTCACAGGCCATGAGGACAGAGATACAGATATTGATGGCTGGAGAGCTGAGGACGCTGCTAAAAAAGTCAACTCTTTCTGTTCTCTAAGCAGTGGAAGGTAAGACTGCTGCTCAGAGAATGCTTCAAGAACCTACTGTATTCTCCAGTGGGAGCCAGTTCAGTCAGTTCAGCTGCAAACATTCAGGAAGGGCAGGCCTGGATTTCCCACTGGAGCCTATTGCTTCAGATGACCTCAAGGAAGAAGCTCTTAAGGTGAGAGAGTTAGGAGTGGGCTATGAAGCCAATAAAGAGAAAGGTAGTTAAAATCTATGAAACTGGAAGCAGACTGGAATTTTTGCAGGTATTAAATATTGCCAAAGAAAACAAAAACCTGGCTGACAGAGCTAGTAACTTTAATCACTAAACCTAATCTCAGATTCCCAAACTTGCACCAGTAGAAAGCAAGCTGTACAAGATGGGAAGCTACCAATGAGGGCATACTCTCTGACAACCACCACAGAGATGGGTGGGTGTCACCACACCCACCATCACAAAAGACAGAGGCCATCAAGGACAATGGACAGGGAGTTATACACAGAGAGTGTGTCTGGAGTGGCCAAGATCTAATAAAGACTGCCAAGCAGTTCTTGCCCAGAAAAATGTGATAACAACAACAAAGTGCTAACTCCTATTGACTAGATTCTGCTGTTTGCTTTCTATTTTCTTTTTCCCAATAGGAGTTTTGTAGTAGATAACTCATCCTTTAGTGCAGGAGTCACTGGAGGCACATCCACCCTGATAGAGAGGCCTGGACATATTCCAGAGACCTGGACTCTCAGCTGGGTGCAGGAAATAAATGGGCTTTGGTTGTCTCTTTGGGAAGAAGGTGCACATGTCCTCTGCGTGGGATGAAGAGTAGGAAGTGATACTTGGATGCTAGAGGGACAAATTGTTAACAGAGACTGTTTATTATCTTCCACGTTCATTATTCTCTTGTCCTTTGTTCCTAAATAAGGAATTCCCAGAAAGCTGGCTCAGCCAGAGCCTACATTTCACAACCCCTTCTTGTAGCTAACTAGACATGGCCATATAACTAGATTTTGGCCAATAACATGTAAATTTTAGCCAATGGTATGCATGTTTATAAAGGAAATTTTTTTGTCCTTAACTTTTTCTGTCCCTTTCCCCTTCCCATGGGCCAGAATGCAGATGTGAAGGAGGATGCTATCACTGAGCATACGGATGGGGGCAGTTGCCTAGGGGTGCAGAGCAATAAGACAGAAAGAACCTGCCTGAGTTTCTGGGTGACTTCATGGAGCCAAGCTGCCTACCTTCCCTGAACTGTCTTCTTAAACGTCTATGTTGTCTGAAGTATTACATTTTGACATCTCATTTTTACAGCTGCCAAATTAGTACCCGAATTAATATAGAAGAAAATTGGAAAGCATAATGGTTTGAGTATAAAGTCTATATATTGTGTATACATATGCATGAGCTAAAGGTGAGGACCTGCAAACTGCCACTTTAGAAAGAAGAGGTGGTTATAAGATAAAGCACTAAGTGCATTAAAATCTAGCAGCCCTCACCAAAGCACAGCAAGAAAATTCATTGAATAAGTGAAACTATATTCAGTTTGAAAACTTAATCTTAAAAAAAACAATTGTAAAATTAAGGCAGTTTCTTTTTCAGTAGTTGAAAGCTAATAATAACACATCATTTGATCAACTCAAGAAGAAATCCTATAAAGGAAAGTTATCTCCATTGATAAACAGATGGTTACATGTGCAAATATTCAGTAACAAATATCAGAAAATAAAATCACATAGTATAGAGGCAGTTAAGTGCTCTGATCCTGAAAATAGGTGGATCATATACATCCTGATTCCCTCAATTTCGGGCTACCTGACCTTCAGCTACTTACCTAGACTCTCTAAGCCTCAGCTGTCTGTGCTTCAGTTTCCTGTGGATCAAATAAGATAATGCACAAAGCACTTGAGGCAATGCCCAGTTCATAGGATGATTTTGATTAATTTTGTCTAAAATCATTACCACCTGATTGTAAAAATGTCTCTATCAATCAGAAGACAGGCATCTTAACCATCAGTGTTCTGTGAGACTGACTTCTTTCTCAGGTTCGCAAGTCACAAAATGCCCAATGCCTTGGGTTTTAAGGAAAGACAGCAATTCAATCAGGGCATTCACTCGTTTACCATGTGCGTTGATACCTTAGCATGAAAAGCACAATCAATGTGATAAAATAAAAATATACTTCTAGGTTTGAGAAGCCAATTCCCATTTCCACCTTATTTAGCTGAGTCCACCTAAATAAGAACACCAAGTCTTTAATTATCACTCCCTAATTGACTGATATTGGACAGGTATCCACACATCTGTGAGACTAGGTTTCCTCATCTATAACATGGAGACAACAATACCTCCTTCATGGATTGCTATGGGTATTAAATAAGAAAATTCAAGCACCTGCTTACTACTATGCCTAGAAAGAGTAAGCATTCAGATAATGGATGATGGATGCTTTATTACTGCTATAGTAATGGTTACATAAAATAGTAAAATACCTTATCATAAGAAAAGTATACATGTATCTGAGATCCACTGGTTGTAGGGTAAATGCTTTGTGCTGTCTATCTCATCATACTGATGGCCTATACTGACCACACGTATTCATTCTCTCCCAATTTTGATCGATACCAACATGTTGTTTTTGCAAGCCTGCTGTCCAGAGATGGGATGTATTCATGAAATGTAGACTTTCCCTACTCTGTGAAGCCAAATAGCTTGCCTGAGACTGAATCCACAATGTTGTTTCTTATTAGTGTCACATTATGTTCAACTAAGTTGACCACTCCAGGCTAAGTAATAATTACAGCAATGTGTGTCATCCAGTATCCTCCAAAACTTAATGATTTTACAAACTAAAAGTATATCTGCAAAGAAAATGTTGTCTTAACCTTCAGGGAGCTGACTGGGACAATTAGTGTAATCATCTTACCCAACATCCAGGGTGGACCAGGGGCCATTATCTTACACCTGTAACATGAAGATGAATCTGAAACTAAAGCACATACTTGAAACTGAAGGGAAAATGAGTCTTTCCTGGATTAAAATAGAACCTTTCCCCTTAACCCCCACCTGCAATTCCAACTATTTATCCCATTTCTATCAGGGCAGAAGCTATTTAGCATGGCTTATTTAAACCACTGTTTTATCTTTATTTTTAAATAATCAATTTTTCCCTGGATAATGCATTTATAGTGTTTCCTCTTGCAGGTTTCTGATATAGTCGCCACCCAGGCCTGACCCAATTTTCTAAGCTGATGTTTCTCAGCCATGGAGCTTCTTGCTGAATGGCTTCACAGTTCATCTGCTTCCATTCCCTAATGCCATGATCCCTGAGACCATCTTGGCTGCATATGGTAGGCACTCATTGGAATAGTCAATATTGCTAACCTCTTCACTGAGGTCCCAGGGGAGTATGCAGGCCCAGGTCACACTGCTCAGTGTTGCCAAAGCTAAGACCAGAATCCATCAACTTTGTTGTCACCATGCAGACAAGAGCCCTTGATCCTCCATCACTCCAGACAAAAATAAAATGAGCTCCCAATCAAAGTGTTCTACTGGTAACCTCACATAGGCACAGATTTATTCCAGGACTCCTGGTTATGCTATAATATCCCTTGCAAATTGTTGGCTGTCTTCTGTGATTGTCATTTTGGGTCAATTTGTTGCTGTGGTTGTTCCTTCTCTTCCTTTGAGGATGTTTTTGACTTCGTCCAGCTGGATTGTTTGGTCCTTGGCTGGTTTTCCCGGCTAAGAGCCCAGCCTGGAGCCAGTGCCCACTGTGTAAGCAATGTAGATGACGCTGTTGCAAAAAGGACTCTATACAGCATTCTTTGCTTATTTGGATACTTTTCTAGCTATTTGTTTGCATATACCTTGATATAAAGGCAATGATACTGTGGCACAGAGTTCTACACATTTTAGTTAATCATCTCCACAGCAGGTTTGTATACAGGACGGTGATCAGTGTTGAAATTCTGCCTATCTGCCCACACTGACTCATTTGTCATGAGCATTTGTCATCATACATGGAGACTGCCCAGCGCCCTGCACTGCTTTGACCATGTGCTTAGGAAACACTAGGCCAAAGGACATCTATCTATCCAGTGGATGCTTTCAATCTGAGCAGAAATAATTCTAATTCTGCACTTTCTGAAATGAAATCTTGCCATAATCAAAGCAAGAAAATTAGATCCCTTCCTAGAAATAAAATATATTTGAAAGTATTTTACTAGCAGAACAAGTTCATGTCATTTTTTAAATAATTTTTACTTCTAGAAAAATAGCAAACAAAATAATACTCAAATGCAACAGTGGTTGCAGAATCTATAAACCCAAAAGTCTGACCGATTTATAAATAATCAATATTATAACCAAAAATCACATCTACCTAGAAAAAATTCTTTTTAAAAAAATCTGCCAGCAAGTCCTTCTACTCTTACTTCAGGTAGGTCATAAATATTTTCCTCTAAATATATATGATAACCAAAAACATTTTCTTCCTTTAAACAACAAAAAATTATTTATAATTAAAATGAACTTCATATCTTTCTGCAATATTTTTCCTCACCTGAGTTAGAGTAAAAATTTGAGAAAATTAGTAAAGCCCGTTAACCTTAAGAATTGTTTTCTGGGTAGTGAATTTAGCGAGGTGACTTATCCACACTTTCAAAAAGAATCAGGCCGGAAAACTACTTTCAGGATATTTGGATTGCGTGAGCAAATAAATTTCCAAGCATCTACAATCCCAATAATCAAGTGATAGTATGGAAGGCCATCGTTACTATATTATTGAGAATGTGTCTATTTTTAAAGTGCCAGAACTTCCTGATAATGAAGTAGTCACCATGTGTTCCAAGATAACACCTGGCAGGCCTATATGCTATTATTTTTTTTCCATTCTGCATGTTTTTTTGTCCTCTCTTTATATCATTTCCCCACTTCAGACTGTGAAAGTTGCTTGAGGGCTGAGCCCATATTGCCAATAATTCACTATAATTGGAAGCAGTGGGTGCTTAAGCACTCATTACCTGACAAGGAACATCGTAATAACAAGTTCAGTTTAAAGGTCAGTGTTAACAAGGCCAAGGTCCTGGACCTGACAAGGGCAGATGTGAACATTTGCTCTGCTCCATGACAATAAGCCAAACACCTTGGTCTGTGCTACTGCTCACCGGGCATGCAGCAGGGAGGTGCAGAGCATGAGGAGCATGTGAATGTCTGGGTCTAAGTCGCCAGTGCAACTAGGATTGGAGAAGTATAATCAAATATTGTTCAGTCCAGAAGAATCAGGGTGTGATCCAGAAGCAGGGTGAGTGAAGATGAGATGCACTGGTTCTAACCTCTGTGTCTCTCCTTCACTAACACACCCCGTGAGAACCACATTTCCATCAGACTTCAACAGACTAATGAGAACTGCGTCATTAAACAGAGAGTATTCATTGGGGAGGTGAAGACAGACATATCCATTATTGTGTGGGGTGCATGTTTTGACAAAAGGACTCTGATACTGATACCCAATACTGAGTTGAAATTCAGTCAAGTAGAGACACACATACGATTCACTTGGGGGTCTTATTATAATATAAATTCTGTTCAATATGTCTCAAATGGGACCTGAATAATAAGCTCCCAAGTGATGCCAAAGCTGCTGGGCCTTTGGCTCTCACTTTGAAAAGCAAGATGCTAGAGTTTCCTAGATTGGCATGTGCATGGGAATCTGAGACCTCATGAAACTGGAGATTCAGAAATGTCTGAAGAAACTGACAAATTAGTAGTTATCAGAGTCACCAAGTTTTCAGGAATCCAGAGATCAGACCAGTCACAATCACTCAAAAGAGGTCAGAATTCAGTCCCAACCAGTGCCCCGGGCTTCTGAGTCCCCCGTTTCTCTGTCTCCACTACCCAAAGCAAGCAGCCAGGGACTGTGGGACACGTGGAAAAGCCCTGATCTTGTGGAACCGGGCAGATCAAAGTAGCTGCCCAGGAGTGGTAGGCACCAACAGGAGGCAAGAAGACAAGGTTCTCGAATCTCAGACCTCTGTCTTAAGAGTAAAATCAAAGGTTGGCACAAAGCTTGCAGATCATTTTATACAAAAGTTGGTGTATGCTTGGGGCCTGGTGGGACATCTTCTCCACCTCAAATCCATTAAATCATTGGCCCAGACTCCATTTGTCTTTAACAGAATGGAATAGCTCTTGGGGTGATTCAAGGTGAAACCTTATATATTTCTTGCCTCTCATTGACACCGTGTATGTGCAAGGTGGTGAGGCAGCTGAAATTAGGACTATAGAGTCCTTCATGCTCACAGAACAAGCGCTGCAAATGGGTGTGAGTCAGCCTTGAGCTCAATCAAGAGTAAACAGATAGACAAATTTACATTCATATATGGATTGATTTAGACATTTGTCAAATATTTGCTAAAAGAGCTTTTCATTTGTCTAAGGAAGGCATAGCCTTAATATTTTTCTTTCTTTCCAAAGGACTCATTTCACCCACATGTTTGATGAAAATTTAAATATAAAATGCCTGAGATGAAAATGTATATTAATATTTTCTGTCTTTCCAGGTAGATTTGCTGACCTCCCTCTTGTGCTAAATCTATTAACAAGCAAATAAAGCTGAGGTCCTTGGATCATTACTGTAGCCAAGAGACAATAATAGTGCCCCTCAGAATCACGAATATAGATGTTAAGCCTCTCCAGAGAGGTCCCAGCAACCTGAGAGACTGGGCTGACATGGGCATTCCTCTGACTACCAACGCTGGAAAACAGGGTCAAACATATCCAAAATAAATCTTACAATTTGATCTGAAATTAAGAGAAAGATAGGAGAGTCTCAGAAGCCATGAATACATACAGAAGTAAAAGTCAGGAATATGAGCTGGAACTGGGCTGCGTGTAGCATCCAAAAGGTGTCTTTTTCCAAGAATATAGGCCCTAGAGGCTGGGTCTGGAGTCCTGGCCTTGGGCCATAGCCCAGCAGAGAACTTAAACTAGATACTTGGCCCATAAGGGCTGCACGGGCTTTGAAGAGAGGATTGGGAAACCCCCAACGCAGCCCAAGTGGGTGAAGCAAAGCTTAGTTTCTACCCTAAATATATAAATTGCTAAAGATGTTAAACAGTAGTCAAAAAGAGGTTTAGAAGTGAGATTTGCCAGAATCCACCTTAACTTTCAACTGTTTCAGAAAGCAGAAAAACAAATTAGCTAAAGTTTCTATTATAATCTTTATACCCAAAAGATAACATAAACTAAGCTAAAACACAAACCATAGACTGAAAAAGAATAAGAGAATGTGGGTAAGACAGACAATTAGTCTCCAAAATATATAAAGAACTTACAAAAGTCAGGAAAGGAAAACCAAACAATCCCATATAAAAGGAACAAAGGGTATATATGGATATATATTGGTATTTCACTACCAACAGGTTTCTAAAGTCTAATAAGTATATTAGAAGATGCTCAACTTCAATAATAATCAGAGAAATGTAAAATGACTAATAATGTGATATGATTTTACATCCTTCAGGTTGAAAGTATTAATACCAATTGTGAGTTAAGATATGGCAAAACTTTTATATCCTGCTGGTGAGTGAGGAAGTTGGTACCAACCGTTTGGGGAAGATAATGAAAATATCTAGTAAAGGTGAAGATGCAGAGGCCTTAGATCCATAAGCTACCTGTGTAGATGTTTACTCCAGGGAAATCCTGACACATGTACCCAGGAGCCACTCAAGAATGTTCCTTGCAGAAATATTCATAACGACAAAAAATACAAAACCTAAATATTAATAAATAAGAAGGAATTAATAAACAAATGTTGGTATATTCCAATTTATAGTATTTCATTTCTTTATAAAAGGAAAATCTCTGATTAAATCATGCTAAAAATATTTCTATTACTTAATCAGGGTGATGGATATAGAAGTTTTTATTTGTCTATGTTTTCTGTATCTTAAAACATTATTTTATACAGGTTGAGCATCCCTAATCTGAAAGTTTGAAATTAAAAATTCTCCAAAATTCAAAACTTTCTGATTGCCAACATGGTGTCACAAGTAGAAAATTCCATACCTGACTTCATGTGACAGGGTGCAGTCAAAACACAGCTAAAATTTTGTTTCATACCCAAAATTTTTAAAACATACTGTATAAAATTGCCTTCAGTCTGTATGTATAAGGTGGACATGAAACAAATGAATTTCATGTTTATACTGGTGTCCCATCCCCAGGATATGTCATTATGTAAATGCAAATATTCCAACATTTGGAAAAATTTGAAATCTAAAACACTTCTGGTCCCAAGCATTTCAGATAAGGGATACACAACCTGTAATTAACATTTAAATAAAAATATATTATGAAGTCTACCCAGAGCAATACATTTTGTCAAGGGAAGGTATATATCCCCATCCCTATGTGGAAATACACACATAAAGGCCTGAAAGAATACACAGAATTGTTACTAGTATAGCTTAGGGAAGAAAGCAGAACAGTAGAAGACCAATGGGGGAATTTTTCCACTTATTCTACCTAACTCTGTGTTTTTCACATATTTATGAACACATATTCTTTTGTTCAATGTGATTGTTTTGAAGCCTTAAAGTCCTTTCTATTTCTACACCTTTTGCCCTGTAATTTTGCGTTCCTTCTTCCGATTCTGGCTGGCCTTGTGACGGGGTTTGGCCTATAGTATGCAAATGAAATGATGATGTGCCAACTACAAGGTTGGGTCTCAAGAGACTTGCATGATTCTCCTGATCTCCCTTTTGCAGTTAAGACTTATACACTCTTAGAAAAAGCCTGGACTTGGCTAGGCACAGTGGCTCATGCCTGTAATTCTAGCACATTGGGAGGCCAAGGCAGGAAGATCACTTTAGGCCAAGAGTTTGAGACCAGCCTGAGCAATATAGTGAGACCCCCATCTCTACAAAATATTAACAACTTAGCCAAATATGGTGGCAATCATGTTCCCAGCTACTTAGGGAGGATTGCTTGGGCATAATAGATTGAGGCTGCAATGACCCTGAGCTGTGCACCACTATACTCCAGCCTATGTGACAGAGCAAAGCTCAGAAAGGGAGGGGACGGTAGGGAAGAGGAGGGGAAAGAAGAGGAGGGGAGGGAAGAGGAGGGAAGGAAAGGGGGAGAAAGGAAAGAAAGAGCAGGGTTTGCCAGCTGGATAGTGATAAATCATGTTCAGGAGAGGCTAGTTATCCTAGCCAAAGCTATTCTACACCAACCTGTAGAAACAGGAGTCCCCAGTCATGATGAACAGATCTGCCTACTTGACCCACAGTGACTACAGATACAAGCTGAGACCAGAGAAATATCCAGCAGACGTATAAATTCATGAGCAATAGTAATTGCTTATTATGTTAAGCCATTGAGTTTTGAGATGGTTTTGTCATGCCTCAATAGTTCATTGATACAACGATTTGTCATATGTGAAATTTTGAGTGGAAAACAGGTCCATCCATTCTAGAAAAGGTGACCTGCTCATTCATACCTAGACACAATATATAACAATCCCAAGCCTTTATAATTAATGTTATCTTTAGAGTTTGACATCAGAACTTGCTTTATGTTGCCCACACACTGTCCGGTTTCTTATCTGGAAGAGGTGTGCTTCATCTTCCATGAAGCAGGAGCTCCACTAACTGAGGCTTAAGTAGGTTATTTTAGTATGTCTTCTAGCATGGTGTGTCGTTAAGTACCCTTTATGAGGCTTCATTTACTCTTCATTTGCCCGTTGTGATGCTATTCTAACTGAGGTTGGAAAAAAAAGACAACAAACAACAAACTGTTCATAAATTTGTACTGCATTTTGTCCAAATCCAGGCCAATATGATTATAAAGAGAAATCAAAGGTGTTTGATATGTCATTAAGTCTTCTCCAACTGAGCTAACTGTGAAACAGAAGCTTGGAGAGTAACATTAATACTTTGCTCCTTGTGCATATTACCAGACAATATTATTTAACACACTGATTTAGTTGTAGAGGTCAAATGCTTGGTGTAGCAGAAGGGTACAAACTGGAGACTCCAGAGGCTGCATTCTGCTTCGGACCAAGAGTCTGATTTTGAGCAGGTAACTTAATTGATATTTTAAGTATAACTTGTTTATCTTAATTTATATATATCATATATATGAACACACATACATATATATATATGTGTGTATATATATATGTACATAAACCTCTTTAGGTATATATATGTATGTGTATACAAGAGGTATTGAGCTTACTTATTAGGTTCTTCCCAATATGAACATTCCAAGAACCCGTGACAGTGAAACAAGCCCTGAGGCCTTCCTATTATAAAAACAACCCTTTCATTCCATCTTAGTCTCCATAGATTTTGGTGTCCTTTCTCTCAGTCCAAATCACTCACTTCAAAAACTTGGACTGAAACCAAGATTTTAGCCAAAAGCAAGCTGAAAAGTAGTTGCCATCAGAGACTTCTTAATACCTCACTGTTAAACTGGCTAATGGTGCTCTAAGGACGAGCCATTAAAGAAAATGGTCAACATCTTCATCTCAAGAATAAGGAAGCTAAGGTCCTGAAAGGTCCTGTGATTCACAAATGTCAGACAGCATCCTAGCAAGAAGGGTAAGTTCTGCTTTTAAGTTTTGTGATTCCAGACCCATCCGTTAATCCACTCAAGTAAGATTTATCGAACACTTACAGACACTATGCTAGTCATTAGGGATGCAGAGTACTAAGACAAACACATTGCCCTCATGGAGCTCACAACCTGGTAGAAGTGAAAAAAGAGAAACACCATTGAATCTTGTCACACATGCTTTGACAGAGTTTATGTGATTCTCTGAGAATCCAAAGGAAGGAACGCCTCACTCTGCCTGAAGAGACAGGAAAGTTTTTGTGGAGGAGGATACAACTGAGCTGCATTTTGAAAAATAAGTTTTGAGGCACACAAGACATGAGAGGAAAGGACGCAGAACACAGTATATACGAAGGCATTTAAACACACAAATGCACACACAGATGTGTTTGGGAGACTGTAAGCAGCTGGATATACTTGCTCTAGGATGCAGGCTGGGAATAAGTAAGAACAGATGATGCTAAGGATAGGAGTTTTGGCTTTTGTCTAGGGAGATGAGGAAGGAGTCACTAAAAGACAGGTAAGGGGCATGGCAATCCTTGCTTTCAACAAAGACCATATACCTAAAGAAGAGAAGATGAGAGGACACAGTTAATATTTAGAGAAAAAATGATCTGGAAAAGAAGGACAGCAGCGGGAGGCTAGACCATGCCTGCTGCTCTTTCTTCTTGTCTCTGATGGATTTCCTTTACTCCAGCCTCAATGTGCCATTCACCATCCAGGACCCCACCCCTGGGGAAAACACTGGAGACACTTGGGATTCTCAGAGGGGCCAGGCCAAGGACCACAGCCTACTGCCAGTCATGGCTGGCTCAGTGCATAAAGGTTGTCCTGACCCCAAGAGAAGCATGAACTTGGGAGAACCGCAGAGACCCACAATAAGACTCAACCACAGAGGAATGTGGTTGAGTGACATTAAGGTAGTAAAGATTCTAACAGACTTGGGTTAAATTTCAACAGGTGGTTTACTAACTTGGTAACTGTGTAACTTCAACAAAGTTATTTCACTTCTCCAAGTCTGAGGGTCCTCACCTATAAAATGGAGGGAACAGTAACACCTATCTTTTTATCATGGGTTTATTCAAAGAAGTGATGCGATTAATTATATTTCATCTGTGCACTCCTGGAACATAGCAAATGCTCAGTAAACCATAATTATAATTATTAACATTTAGCATCATGCAGTCAAGCACCTCCCCTATTTCTAAAGAAGCTTGGAACCTGCAACATGGTTGTAAAAGATCTCCTCAATATCATACTCCCATTTTTTCCCTTTCAGAGACCTCAAAGACAAAGCATTACATTGAAAGGCCTCTCCCCTAGTCAACAGCAGTGTTTCTTGCATTCTTATGAAGCATATTTAGATTAAGATAAATAAAATATCAGATCTACCCTTGGAGTAGCTAATAAAAAATGTTTAAGTGATTTTCTTCCTTCTACCTCTAAGAAGATCTTCTTTATAAGGTGCAATGAGTACCAGAATCAAAATATATATTACAGGTTTTTCATATGGAAAAAGCAGTATGTCTATCTCTATCCTTGAATCTCTTCATGGTTTTGTGAGTTAAGAATTGGAGTTAAGAACGCTCCTTTAGATGGAAACATTGCTGAAATTTCCTCCACTCATTTCTTGCCCACATGAGTTTAAAAATGAGAATAAAACTAGATCTTTCACATCACTGGAAATTTTCATATGTCTCAGCACCAACCAAAATGTTGACAATATTAAGAGACCAGCAATACTTCTTGTATAATGGAGCTAGAGGAATGAGGAAGGGTGGGGAGAAGGAAGGGAGCAGAGGAGAGCTTTGGGGGACTTTTCCCTGACTAATTCTTCTTCAAAACTGTGAAACTTACAATTTCTAAAAGCCATAGTCATGATGAAAATGCCTCCTTTAAAATTGCAGCCTTAGAGGAATCCTGTAGGCTTCTGTGTATTTTAGATCAAAGACGTGGGTTTGAAGTTAAGGTTAATTCCCTCACTTTGCAGTACCACTAAAATGAACATCACAAACAAAGCCTAAAAAGCAATGATTCGATTCCTTGAATTTGACTCTTTCTTTTCCAGGTAAGTACTTGGAAAATACTGAATTTACAAAAATATATGGCTGGTTGAGGACTCAGGTGATTCAAACATCCAAATTTACTGAGCTTTCTGCTTAGTTTGCCCATCTGATTATTCAATTTTGTTTTACACTTGCTTAATCAGACCTTAGGTTGAAATAACCAAATGATCTGATAGAGCCTTCTAGTAGGAAGAATAATACTGCAGAAAAGCATTCACAATAAAAATTTAAATGAATGATATAGGTATGTGTAATATAACATTCTGTTTAAATTATACATCTGTTGTCAAAATACGTACTTTGTAAATAAGTATAGAAAATTATCTGGAAGAACTGATACTAGTATATTAATAGCAACTTTATCTGGCTAGTAAAATTGGGGATAATTTTCATTTTCTTTCTTTCTCTCTCTCTCTCTCTCTCTCTCTCTGTATTGCTTTGATATAAAGACAGCTATTTTTTTAATACCAAGTGTTTTCAATTGTGTATATAAACAAAATCATCAAAAACTTCAGCTTAGAGTAAAAATTAGTACAACAGTTAAGAGCAATTGGTAACAAAATGATGATTATGGCCAGCTTTAGCTTACATGTTCCATACCCTTTGCTAAGCATTTCCCATTGCTTATCTTTAACCCTATGACATAGGTATTCTTATTATTCCTATTTTATAAATTAGAGAAACTGAGGCATGAGGATGTTAAATAACTTGCCCAAATTCACAGTACTAGTAAGTTGTAAAAGTCAAAACCTTTTGGTGATCCAGACCATCTGATTAACTTCTATTTTGTTCTACCTGCACTGATACTACATGCAGCAGGTACATGTGGCAGCTTTGCTCCAGTCTATTTTTTTTTAAGTATCTAATTCTTGTTTCTTTTGTGATAATATTAAACTTCCTTAGTCTGTTAACAGGCGTGCCTTTCTGCAAGGGAAAGTGGCACACAAAGAAGATACTGTCATACATCTACAAAATGGAGTATAATAATGTAAAAAAGATTAATGAATATCTCTATGAATTGATACAGGCTAACTTCCAGGACATACTGTTAAGGAAAAAAAGCTAAGTGCAAAAGAATATCTATAGTATATTATTCCTTGTATAAGAAAAGTGATTATAAGAAAACACATGTGTAACTGCCCATTTGTATAAAGGAAATACGGAAGGAACTCACCAGAAACTAAAGAAACTATCTATCTACAGGGGGCAGGTGTCAAAGAGCTGTAAGAACAGGGAAATGGTTATACGTATCAAGGACAGGATAGAGTGACAGCTACTACCCTGGGTGTATCATTTTGTAAAGCTCTGGCTTTAGAACCACAGTTAGGATTCATATTTTTCACGTGCCCTAAGCAATCAACAACTAAAATTAACCATGATGAGGATCCCAAATGCGATACAACATGAACAAATAAGCCTATTACAAGTGAGTCACAAAACTACACTGAAGGGACAGGGAATAGTAACACTAACCTAAATAACTACAGAAAACAGTTTGTTGTCTGGGTACCATGAAGCTAAAGACAAATATAAATGCATAAATGCTATAATTTAGTCAGTAAATATGTTTCTCACAGGGCACAGGATAGCAATTCTGAAACTATGTGTTCACTCACTAGAATGAAACAAATAAGTAAACATATTATGGAAAATAAAAAGCAGATTTCTCACTATTTGAGAAAGAAATTACAAATAAAGACAGGAAAAAGCCAAAAATGAACCCTAAGTACACAGTATAAATATAGTATAAATTATATGGTACAAATGGCTTTAAATATCTATACGATAGATATAGAAATACAGAGGTGTTTATATGTACAGGTTATTTACATGCATATATTTCCTGGCTCTGCCTGCTGACAGGGCTTACAGGAATGACACCACAGTAGTAATAAGCACATCTAGCATGAAGATCTCAGTTTCTAAACACCATTCTCCAATTTTAAAAAAAAAAAGGAAAAGAAACAAAACTTAGACAAGTGATTATTTCAGGACTAGAGCAGGAGGAAAAAAAAATAAGCTTAGAATATAGTGCGAAGCAAAAAAGAAAGTGTTCAAAAATAAATAAATAAGGTCATCAAGATAACATAAAGACTGAATGAAAAGCTCCTAACAGCTAAAGCTGGAACAAATTGAACAAGTTAAATAATGATAATATTAGATTATGGCCCATAGAATCAAATAAATATCCATAAGTTCATACTCATGGATATAAATAATCTATTATCTAAATAGATAGGAGAGAAAGATAGCTCTTCCTTGCTGTAGAATTCCAATTAATAAATGTCAAAAGAAAGAGGGAAATGGAAAATCACCGTTAAGCAAACACCATAGTTACAATTGTAACTAGAACCAAGGTCCATGGATGTAGGCTGAAATCATTGGCTGAAAGTCTAAAGAGAAACAGGATTCGCACAGTCTTAAAGCACGTCTCCCCAGATCTTTCTTAATAAGAGAAGAGATAGTAACTATGAAGGGGAGAACTCAGCAGAAACCACCTTAACCAAGTGGCCATGGTCAACACCACCACCAATAAAATGCAGCGGCCTCACAAACCCCATGACATGATGCACTGAGAAGACCACATCATTTTTGTGGAATTCTTGTCAAAAAAACACATAACCTCAACCCAAACATCAGAAAACACCAGACAAGCCCAAATTGAGGGGTATTTGGCAAAATAAGTAATCTATATTCTTCAAAAATATCAAGGTCTTTTTTTTCTCTATATATAGCCTAATCTTGGAATCAGCGTCTTAAAAGTTAAGGAAAGATGAGAAACTGCCACAGATTTCAAGAGACTAAGGACAAGCGACAACAAAATGCACCACGAGATCCTGAACAGAATCCTGGAAAACAGTAACAAAACATTGATGGAAAAACTGGCAGAATTTGAATAAGATTTTTAATGATTGATATTATATCAACATTAATTTCTTGGTTTTGATAATTCCACTCTGGTTAAGTGAGATTTTTAACAGTGTGGGAGGCTAGGGCAGTGATATATGAAAACTCTCTGTTCCATTTTTGCAACTTACCTTTAAAAGTAGTTTGAAATTAAAAGAAAAGCTATTGTCTTGACTTCAACAGAATTAAAAATGTTTTTGGAAAAGTCAATCTCCTTTGAAGAGAAAGACCGGGTTGGGGGTTGAAAAAAACCACTGATGTGAAATGTATACCCCAGAAACCACATTTTGCTAAAAGTTTCCACTGTTTGACACTTAGTATGACTTAAGAATCTATATCAACAATGCTGTCCCTTGTGTTCAACACCCTCAGCTTTTATTCCTCAACTATAATCAATCTTAATTTTTCGATTCTGACAGAAAGGCATCTTCCCCTCTTGCAAAGACGGGGTCCTTAAAAAGCTTTTGTCATTTCTCAGCATTTGCAATTCCAACAGTGAAAAATCTCCATTACATTTGATTTTTGGCTTAAACTCTATCGCTATGATGGACAACCTGGGCAGAGTATTTTACTTTTGTTTGCTGATGTGTTACATTTATTTGCTTTCTCTCATCATGAAAAGAGCCAGTTTTTTTTTCCTTCTTCTTCTTTTTCTACTCCTCCACCTCATTCTCTCCTATTTAACAGTGTCTGTCAGAAGAGAGCTATCAAGAGGAAGCTATGCAAGTTAATCAGTCAGGGCCCAAGAGCGCCCAGGAACTGTTTGTTACAACAGCAAAGGGAATGAAGCATATATAATGAAGCCTCCAAGCAACAAACTAATTAATACCTCTCTCTTCTTTGAAGAAAATGACCCAATATTGAACTCCAGTGGATTATACAACATTTTAATTTACTATCTGCTAAATGGATGACTACTTTATAATAGGCATTTCTACTTATCCATTTACTGATAACACCAATAGTCGTTCAAATTGAACCCCTTGGCCAAGGTCTAAGAGAAACTTGACTAGGACTGGAAAATATTTAATATACACTATTATATAATCATGCATCTTGTTTCTACCAAATACGACATCATATGGAAATAATGCTGCACACTGCTGGCACACAGAGCAGCCAGGAGCTTTTCCTTGTTGCTTCCTTCCTCCCTGCCTCTACTTTTTCTCACATTGTTATTGGTAAATTATTTGCTAAGATGTGCTTTCCAGATGACAATTCAGAAAACAGGTAGGAGACAAATACCCTTAGAAATATCAAAGGCAAACTTCTTTGGAAGTCAAATAAAAAACTTTAACTTGAGGAGTTAAAAAGGCAGCATGGCAAGGTAATAAATCTTACTTGATTGCCAGTCATGGGGACATGAAAATCTGAAGACCCGTAAGCTTTCCTCACCTAGATCCTAAGACAATAGGGCTAGATGGCCAGGAAAGAACTTCTGGCTTAAAACTGACTCTGCAAATAATCCATTGTGTTCCTAGGGCTGCCAAATCGAGCAAATAACAATATAGAATGTTTATATCCTAGGCAATATTTGGGACATAGTTATACTAAAAATTATTTGTTGTTTATCTGAAATTCAAATGTAACCTGTATTTTATTTGGCAATACCCCATCCCCTTCTGAGAAATAGATAAGTAATACCACAATTTAATTTCCAGACCTGGACTTTTATATAGATTCACCCCTTTCTAGCTGTGCTGCTCAAGCAGTTTAATGTCCTTACTGTCCCTCTCCTCATCTGTCAAATGAGATAATAGTAACAATAACTTTCTCATAGAGTGGTTGTGAAGAATAAATCAAATAATCTATATAGTACTTGGAATGTACTATGGAATGTACATAGACTTGGAATGTACTATTCAATACAGGCTTGCTTTTATTATAATTACCTTATTATTACTGCTTCCATTAAAAAACATTTGTTGAAAGAGCAAACAGCTTAATAAACAAAGTTTAGATTTTATCAGAAAGACAACATCTTTGCTAAGCAAGGTAGAGAAAGAAGAGTCTGTGAATAAATTAAGAATCTCTAAATTACACTGTAAGATTTTCCTGTAATCCCCAAATAATAATTACTGTCAGGCTTCAGAATGAGGAGAGCTTACAGAATTTTCTTGCAATGTTTTACCCATTTCATTTTTCATTTCAATTCAGAATAAAAGGCAAAAGAATAAGAGTGAAACAACTAAGATAAGCCCAAACAATAATGAGGAAAGGGTATACATGTAAATTAAGAACACACTTATTACTAGCCTTTTTTAAAAAAGGAATGACAGTGACCTCTAGTAAAATATTTCTGTCTAGAGGCAAGATTACCCATGCCTGGATAATGTCCAATGTTTAAGCTCCTCTCTTAGAAGTGTCCTATCTACTTCTCCCACCTTCGTTTCCTCAAGAAGTCAGCTAAGAACCCATCAACACCAATATAATGGCTGTAAAATAACATTTTCCTCTTGGCTGGATGCAAACTGCAGAAAGATTCTCAATAAAAATTGTTTAATCACTATCAATTCATTCTTTCTGCTGACCAGGAAGTCAAATAAATAGAGAGACTCCAAGTCGCCAGTTACACCAGCAGTTTGCAAAAACTATTCTCTCTTTCCCAGGAGCCAGGGTCAATATAAACGATTTATTTTCTTTATAACTAGTATTATTAATTGAGGGTGTTCCATAGACTCAAATGGGTTCCTTTTCTTTATCTGGCCTCAAGAGGTTAATTATTCCTGTCAATTCAAGTCTATCTGCCTGTTAACAAATCCCTATAGGTCTTTTCCCCTATTCAATCAGATAAACTCCAGATTCTAATATTTTAATGATTTTTTTTCTGCATTAGTGTTGCTTAATTGTGTAGCCTTTAAAGAATATATGGATCTCCACAGGAGGTTTTTTTTTGTTTTTTGTTTTTTTTTTTTTTTTTT
>NW_016107534.1:1291730-1316716 GCF_001604975.1 Cebus imitator
GTCAGACAACTTTGTCAACTTAATGAGTACACGCTGATGTTTGCTATGGGTGATTTTCCTAGTGATTATAGGACTTCTGTTCTAGAGATTATATTCCCATTTTAATTTTTTTTTAAAAAGGAACCTGGGTGGTCAAGTTCAAGACTGAGTAAATTAAATGGCAGCCTTTGTACATGTATGTGTGTATATGTGATGTATATATGTGACGTCAATTTTGGTATATTATAAACTACCAAGTTAAGTCAATTTTTGTATATTATAAACTGCCTAAAATACAAGTGGCACTTTAAAGATTTGGGCACAAAAATGTGTATGTAAAAATATTTTAGAAAAGCTATGTTTATCACTCTAAAATTAGGATATTGTTAGTTTTAATAAAAAGGGGAAAAACATGCACATTACTATCTTTGATGTTTAAAGGTGTCCAAAGAGACAATGGTGAGAAAAAGATTATGTATTGTGGAATTAGAAGGATCCACTATGTTACTTACTATTACTTCTCTGAGCCTCATTTTCATCGGAAAACGGCAAACAACCAAGCCTACCTCACATGTTTTGTTTGATTAAAAATAGCATTGTGAATACGAATGATGTCTGACAGTTAGTAGGTGTTCAATAAATGCTGTCTCAATTTGCTCTTTTTTAACATTCCCTTTTAAAGTGAAGAGAGAACTGAAGAGGCCACAACTTGATTTCTTTACTACTTTCTAATACTTTCACTATTAACCTGACAGTAACAGGAACAGGGAAAAACAATAAGTACATAATAGGAAGGGATCAATAACTTGTGATGAGAAGACATGAATCTTGTCAGAATTCACCACAGAACACATGAGGAGCGAACTTTATTCTTTCAACTTATAATATTTATCTGTTCTTCTCTCTGAAAATGGAGTATTTCACCCAATACAGAGCCTGCTATTACCATGAATTACGTAGTTATAAAGACAGATCTAGAAAAAGAAAAAAATCTATGCAATGAAAGACCTTCTAATGAGAACATGAATGTTTTTCAACCCTGGTTAACAAATCAGAAGTCTAGGGATGGAACCACTGTGTGAACACTTTTTTAAAGTTTCACAGCTGATTCTGGGGCCTGGTAAAGTTAGACTACTGCATTGGTGCAGCCACAGATGCTGCAATATATCTACTGCATTGATTAGAGAGAGCTTGTGCCTGGAAGGTAAGGAAAACCTCAATCAGAGAGTTGAAAAAAACTAATAGTGCTAAAGCATGGTAACTGAAAAAAGGCAGAAAACACATAATATAAAAGTCTCTTCCACTTCTCCCCAACAATTAGATAACCATGAGGTCTCTTTCTGATGGCGGCAGCATCCCGTCTGGAGCAGCTGTGGCAGGGACACCAGCTACAGTGGGGAAGGCTCTGCAGGAACAGGTGGAGCCCCACCCCCTACCGAGTTGGAGTCCCACGGCTTCCAGGTGCAGCTGCAGAGACCTAGCTGCAGCTCCAGACAGGGCATCCCTGTGCTCTCAAGGGCCTGGGAATCTCCCCCTGCCCCTGGCAGGCTCAGGAGCACCTGCTCCTGCTCCCTAGCCTCTCTCCGCTCCAGGTACCTGTTCCAGTGCAAAGTAAAGTTGTAGCTGAACTCAGGTACTGTTGCAACTCAGCTGCGTATGCTTGCACTCAAGGCAGCACTGACATGCCAGGCCCCTGCTGCCTCACCCACTCTGGACTTTGGGCACCAACAAGCTGGGGGTGGCTCAGTGCAGGCCTGGAGGCACCCCCCGGCATGAACAACGTGGGTGCCGCGAAAGAGGCAGGAGGCAAACAGGCTGAGGGTAGAAAGGTCCTGTGGGTCCTTGCCCACCTTCAAGCCAGAGATGGCCTAAAACTCGGGGACAGGGCTACCCGGTCCATGTGGATTCCCCAGTGTGAAGTGAGAAGTTCTGGTGCTTTTTCCAGGCCCACCTGTGGCCACCCATGGACCAATCAGCAGGTGCTTCCTTTCTGAGCCCACAAAAACCCAACAAACTCAGCCAGACTCAGACAGACATTGGGATTACCAACTGCAGGAAGGAGCCACCCACTTTGTGTCTTAGGTCTCGGGGGTCTCCTCAACTTGTTGCGATGACCTGCCTGCAGAAAGGATCTACCCTCCTGAGAGCTATTCTGTCTCCTGAGAGCTGTTCTGTTGCTCAACGAAGCTCTTATCTGCCTTGCTCATCCTCCAGTTGTCCACATACTTCATTCTTGCTGGATGTGGGATAAGAAATCAGGACCCACCAAATGTGGGACCAAAAGAGCTGTAACACAAACAAGGCTGAAAAACGCCTCCCACTCACCAACTTGCAGGCAACTAGAAGGCGAGAAGAGCTACAGCCTTTTAGGGAGCCCAGACCTAGGGGCTCCCTGAGCCAGGGGCTCTGCAGTTCCTGGCTTGGGGCTCTGCGGTTCCTAGTGTCTACGAGCTTTCAGGTGCCAGACTTGTCCAGATACAAATGCCCACAGCAGAAGCCACTTGCAGTATGTCTAGTCCAGTCACAGCCTTGCATGGAGCTGGCACCTGGACCTGCCTGCCCCCACTGCAGCAGCCAACGTGCCTGGCTGTGAGCAGTGGCTGGACCCCATGCTCAATTGCTCACACACTCCTTTCCACTCCTCACCTGGCCCACCCTTAGCAGGTGTGGGATCCAGACTGGTAGCATAGGCCAAGCTCAGCCTGCCAGGACAAGTGGGCATAACAGGCCCTGTGGGCATGAGCAATACTCAGGCAGAAGGTGCCACCCACCACAGAGGATTCCAGCTGGCAAAGTGATACCCCAAGGATCCTGTGACATTCTCCTGAAGAATAATCTATATGGAAAAGATCCATATCTATTATTATATTAAGGGTTTTCTCTACTTCTTCCCCACTCTCAACCTCATGTGCTGATAGACCAAATAATCAACACTCTGCCCAGTTTATTTCATATATAAGTAAATTCAGTAAAGCTGCCCAATGTGATCAAAACTGTGAGGGTGTAACCATCACAGAGGATATACTTAAACTCAAATTTCATTTTATTGACTCCCTGACAAGCTTCAGAAACATGGAAAAAATTTAATGTGAGAAGGAAGGAAAGAGAAATCTGAAAGATAAAAGGAGATGAGGCCAATGAGCTTTGTAAGAGTAACCCTGGGGAAAAGACTTGGAAGCAGAGAGTGAAGGCTGTGAGCTTTAATTCACAGGGTCCTGCGAATCCTCAAAAATTTTAAGGACTGACTTGAACCTATAATTGAAAGAAAAACACCACGATAAGAGGCAATAAGGATAGTCTACAGATTAGTGCCCAATACTACACAAAGAAAACTGCAATTGACCAAACCAGACATGGAAAGTCCCCAAGCAAAATCCACATTAGAGGACTAGAAGAGAAAGATAAAGTGTTTAGAAGAAAATTTTGCAACAGTGAACTTGAGGAATAAAGGAGATGATTTAAGGACTATTTTTGATTTCTTATTTGAGAGATAATAAAATTGTACAGGCATTAGAATAAAGTCCCGGAAAGTTATACATTCGTCATATTCAACTTAAACCAGTAGAAATGGGACTCAGCTTTTGCAAGGAAAATGTCTACTCTCTGGGATTGAAAGGTACAGAGATTTTTAGCAAAATTTCAATTTAAAAAAAAAATTATCCTTTCAAGGGAAAAATATATAGCCCACCTGCAAAATTTGCTTACCAATTATTACTTAATTATTCATATACATTTATTTTTTCCTTTAAGGGACTCTAAATTCCTTGCTGTCTTTGCATCCTCCATGATTCCTAGTAAAGCAGTAAGCTCAGATATCTTGAATTTAATTTGATTGTAAGTCATAATTGGATCAGAAACCATCTGGTCTGGATTCTGAAGTCGGATAAACCTAGGACGAAATCAGCTTCATCACTTGTTAGCTGCATGGCACTGAATAAATTAATTATTCTCTCTAAACTCAGCTTCCTTATCCGTAAGAGCCAGTTGTTGCAAAGATTAAAAGAGATAATGTATATGAAGTAATTATCAAAATGCCTGTCAAACTATAAGCATTAACAAAGGGTAACATTTATTGTTTTTGTTATTGAAGTCTTTATTTTTTCTCCTCACACACATAATCCATAGCACCTGATGCTACACATTCATCAGCCAGCCAGAAACCCAGGTAAATCAATGAAAAAGAAAAGGACACCAATCAATCTGCCAATTTTCTACTCGGACAAGATCCTGGCAACTAGCAGTGAGAAAAAAAAAAAAAAAAAGAAAGAAATCTCCTGCAAATATATATCATCTTTGTCATTAAAATAGACTCAGGTAAAGTCACAATTAGCAGAAGTCTTTACAAATGAAGAACAATTTACTAGTGCAATACTGTTTTATTCAGACTTCTTCAAAGATCCAGGGCAAAAAAATACTCCCCCTAAAAAACAATTCAGATGACCTGGGTTTTGAAAACATGCCGAAAACAGAAAAATAATTTTCATTATCAAAAAGTAGAAAATGTTTTGTTTCAACAAGAATGAACAAACAATAAACTAACATTATGGCCCAAAGACTACGCTATTCTCAGAATGTTGGTTTAGAATTGAAGAAAACTTATTGTATAAAGTCATATGTTCAAAGGAGACGCTATCATGGGAGGCAATAAAATCAAAATAAAGATTCTGGGCAGACACAAGAAAATAACTTTGGAGCCTTGGACTAGTACCTAGATTTGGCTTTGTTCTAGACCCAGAAAAGCAATTTTTGTACACTATTTCCCAGATACATGTAAAAAAGGAATTGAATCCAAGTATATGAATGGTATTGAACTATGTCATTTTCAAGCAGGTAAGTTTTTAAAATCCAGGCTATTCCTATTTTGAAAGCAGTGCCATTTAATTTTGTTCTTTTCTTGCTGTTCTCACTTTCTATATGAACTGAGTGGGAACTCAATCCCCTTGCTAAATGGTTTAGCAATACTTAAAATTCAGCAAAGAACATTCCCACCTCCGGGAGACACCTCTCCTTCATCATTATGGATGACTGACATATAAACAAATGTGATACCCAGAATTGGAGTCAGTTCTGCTCTTAAAAATATTCATACATCAAACAGTTCTCCTTCCTCATTTTCATAAAGACAGTTCTGACCATATTATCATAGCTAAAGGACAAAGTGTATAGCTCTCAAAACTCAATTGATCTTAGTTATCTAAGTCTTTCTTTAAATGAAGATAACAGAAATCCTTTCTCTATGTAAAAAGGTTAAGCTTAGGAAAAAAAGTGAAAGATTTTCTGGTTCATCCTAAATAGGCTTTGGAGAAAGAATTGCTAAGTGTGAAACTCCTTACCTACTGCATTTCATTGATCAAAGTGTTTTGTAAAACAAGCAAATGCAGAATTTTGAGAGGCATTTAAAGGGCTTGTGTTTTGGAAGTTAATACCCTTTGCTTAATTTATCATTGATTTCCATTCTCTTTTCTTCTATCATCACCGTGTATAAGGGAATACAACAAGAGTTTCATCGTCTAGAATAAAGCTTGAATTGTTTATGCTGCAGATACTCATTGGGCCTGTAAACCATGGGATGTGTGCATTCGTTCTAGTCCTGTAGACACCATCAGATCCCTACTATGAGCCACACTCTGCTTAAGTGGCCTACTGCCGGCTCTACTCCTGCCTCACCACAGAGCAGTGCTCTTAGACACAGCAGATCCCAAGAATGGATGTTTTGTACATGTTTGGTTTCCATACTATCTCTCCGGCAGCATATGAGTAGAGGTCCAGGGGCCTGAAGGAAAGCACCTATCCCCATCACAAGCCTTGTGGGAGGAGAGAGAGAAGTGCTTACTTCTTTATGCCTTTTTTGCTTGTACAGCTGCTAGTCAGGCACAGCTAAGGCCTGTTCTCCAGTCAGAGGAGAATCACCCAGTGTTGCTATTCCTCCTCACTCATCTGTCTTGGTTCTAAGTATTTCTCTGCATTCACCATACAGGAGACTTGACCCCTCCAATGGCTCCAGCTAGAAATGAAGCAGCTTTCTTTGTTGATGCCATGGCTCCCTTCTCCCCTCTCCTAACCTCCTTCCCTATGCTCTTTCTCTCCTCCTTCCAAACCCTGGGACCAGAAGAATAATATTGCTCATATATAAAACACTCATTTTAATTACATTTTTATTACACAAAAACTGTCCTACTCAGAATGCTTTTTAACCTTATAATAATAATAAAACAACAATTATCTGCTAATAAATATATTTTATGTTTTCTCCCCTAAACTGGTCTCTAACGGTAGGTATTAGGGCCAAGACAATGGGTAGATTAAGTGACTTGGCCAAAGTCAAACAATCAGTAGTAGACACACTATTCAGACCAGGTCTGTTCAAATGCCGAAGCCCAGCCTTTTACAATGCCCCCATGCTGTGCATATGGTCAAGACGTGGAAAGTAAAACGAAAATAAGATTACAGCACCAGGAATTTGCTGAATACAAATTTGTTTCCCTTCAAGCTTATCAGAAAAGTATTTCATTTTATTTCAACAAAAAAACAAACACCACAAATTGGTTAAAGTAGCCTAAATATTTTATTTGTATGACTGTGAGTAGAACAGACAGAAGTTTATGTTTAAATGAATACTGGCAATGGAGAATATAATGCACTTTAATTGATTTATGGATACTGTGCCTCTTAATAACTCACAGTTAGCAATTTCCAATTTTAACCAATCCTTTTCAATAAGAGCTTGCTCAAAACACTTAACATTGTTTTCTTTGAATACCTGCAGTTACAGCAAATGTTGCCCACCACGATAACCCGATCAGCTAAGCCTGCAGTCAATGTTCTACTACTACCACCCACATATTTGCTCTGGCCAGTGGTTTGCCCTATAGGTCAGATTGTTCCTGTGCGCTTACCCTCAAAAACTAAGTTTTGTGCTTAGTAATAAAGATGGTTATGTTCTCGAAAGTCTTCACTTCTGGAGTCACCTCTCCTCTAAGGAAAACTTGGAGATCTTTGACCTTAACTTCTCTTCCTGTATGTCTCTTTCCAATCTTTGTAAATGTACATATACATTACCTATGTTTATATCAATGAACTTACACATCTGTTCTGCATGCAAACCAAATAACTCACTGAGTTTTTGTTTGTTTTTCAAGACACGATAAACTCTAGTTTAGAAAAAATATTTTTTTTCTTGCCTTATCATGAGACCATAATGACAATAATAACAATCTCTGTATTCTCAATTTCTCTTTATTTTGGCCAGTTTCAAGTGACTATTCATTTCCAACAGCATTTTCTTTTGAGACAGAGTCTCGCTCTGTCACTCAGGCTGGAGTGCAATTGCTTGATGTCAGCTCACTGCAACCTCTGCCTCCTGGGTTCAAGCGATTCTTCTGCCTCAGCCTCCTCAGTAGCTAAAACTATAGATGGCTGCCACCACGTCCAGCTAATTTTTGTATTTTTAATAGAGATGGGGTTTCACTGTGTTGGCCAGGCTCGTCTCAAACTCCTGACCATGATCTGCCCGCTTCGGCCTCCCAAAGGATTATAAGCATGAGCTGCGCCTGGGTCCAATAGCATTTACTATTGCATTTTTGTAGATCTGATGCCACACGATCACCAGTTTATTTCTGTTTTCATAAAGAATATTGTTTCTCTTCTTAGCACAGTGATTTCCCCAACATATGCAATCAATAACTGTCAAATGAATATGAATTATTTGAAATATACATAGCTAGAAAGAGGAAACATTTGTGCCAAATATTATACAAGACATAGACACTATCAATTAATTTGTCAGAAAGTATTTAAGCATTTATTTTGTTAAACACTGTCCCCTGCATTAAAAACATATCTAGATCAGCATTTCTCAATAGCAATCTGATACAAGTCATGTATGTAATTTTATATTTCTTGGTATCCACATTAAAAAATTTTAAAAAGGTTAAAAGTTTTCATTATTATTTAAAATTTTAATATAATAAAGTTATTTTATTTGACCCCTAGGTACCTGAAATATCACTTGAATATGTAATAAATATGAAACTATTATTGACTGGAGTTCCCGCACCCTCCCTATCATAAGGGTTTTCTTTCCTAACATATCCTTATTCCCTTATTTTCTTAAAAAAATTCAGTGAAGTTCAGTATGCTCCTCCTCTATGACGCCTTCCCTGATCACTACCTTCCCCGCTGACTCCACATTCTGAGTCACTTGGTACACTGTGGACATTAGTAATTAGACATAAGTGTAATTAACTTCTCATTACACTATGCATATAAACAAATAAGCAGAAAATTGAGTGATGTTTTTTCCTTGCCAGATTGTGAACTACCTAAAGGCAAGTCCATGTCATTTCATCTTCCTGTCTCTAGTCCCTAAGGCAATATGTAGCCATAAAAAGTATTCAAAAAATATCATTCAAATTATATAAAAACAGAGGAAATAGCACTCTGTAAAACCAAAGTAGAGCCAAAATATATCTCCATAAGAATATAAGAAAGGATTCATGGATATAAGAGGAGGTATAGAGATTCCTTTTATTGTTCTTTTTGAGGCAAAGTCTGGCTCTGTTGCCCAGGCTGGAGTGCAGTGGTATGATCCTGGTTCACTGCACCTTCTGCCTCTGGGAATGAACCTGGTTCACTGCACCTTCTGCCTCTGGGAATGATCCTGGTTCACTGCACCTTTTGCCTCTGGGAATGATCCTGGTTCACGGCAACTTCAAGCTATCCTCCCACCTCAGCCCCCAAAGTGGCTGGAACTACAGGCATGGACCACCACTCCCAGCTAATTTTTGTATTTTTAGTAGAGATGGAGCCTTGCTATGTTGCCAAGCCTGTCTAGAACTCATGAGTTCGAGTGATCTGCCCACCTCAGCTTCCCAAAGTGCTGGGATTACAGTCATAAGCCACTGCGCCTGGCCAGTGAATTCCTAAAGTTGTTTGCAATTATTTCACCTTAAAAAGAAAGGAAAACAACAGTAGGCATCAGCTTGCATTCTGGAAATTTTCATACAGAATATTATTATGATGACTTTCCCATGAAAGACAAACATATATATAATGATTTCCATACATAGAATTAGGGAGTAGATGTGTTGTATTCTAATAGCAAAATAATTAAAAGTTACTGTTGTACTGGTCAACATGACCCAGCCAGAAAGCTTTTTATTTACTAAACTTGTCTTCTTAATTAAATAAAGCAATTGGGCCCACAGAAATAATTTGCTACCCATGTCACTCCTGGATCTTCAGAAAAAAAAAATAAGTCAATAAAAAACAGAATTGTATTTGGAAGGGATAGTGATAGACCAGGACTGCTATTCTGATCTGGTCTGAGGGAGAACAGCTATGGGGCAGGAACAGCAGTAGAGAGGGAAGGTGAAGCACACATTGTTCACAGACTGGAGCTGCTAGCTTTGTAATGTAATATTTAATGTCCCCTTTAGGCCCAACCCTACCTCCTCTGATCTCCCCAGGGACAGAAAAAGATAAGGACTTACAAAATGGAGTCCTGCTCAATGAGACTCCCTCACTCTGCATCTACTGTTAGATTTATTCATCCTAAGAGATGGAATGCCTAGACCATAACATATCCTATATTGGGATCATGGGTGACAGATGGGTTTCTGGTAGTTGTTGGCACTGCCTTGTTTACACACACACACACACACACAGAGAGAGAGAGAGAGAGAGAGAGAGAGAGAGAGAATATGTGTGTGTGTGTGTATCTTTCTCCCCTTATATATCATGTATCAAGATTATTGGATTTGATCAAATACATGGTTAGACCAGGAAAGACTTGAATAAACGTATACACTTGACTTAAATTCCGAATCCATTTAGCAACAATAGAAAATGAAATTCCTCTACTTTTTACTTTGTTCACATCAATTCAGAGATACCACTGAATTATTAAGACTTCCTCCTATGACTCACATCATCAAAGCTACATATTAACACACATTTTTTCAAAGGGAAAATAACCCACACTTTGTTTCTGCAAAGTTCAATGGATAACAGTAATCTGTGCCAGAATAAAAGCCTCACAAGCTTGGATTATGTGAAAACCTCTTACATCTACATCCCTTGAGACAGAAATAGTACAGCACTCTCAGATGCATTACATGGACCTTGCTTCTTCACTTTTGACTTTCATTAGGAAATCATCTCTTCCCTTTGCCCCCAAATATAAATACTTCTTCAAAAACACTTTAAAATATTCATCAAATAAAACAGAAAGCAACCTTCATGATTAGAAACTTACAAGGTTTCATATGCCATTTCTTTAATCCAATTCATCGAATCTTAAATAGGTCCAAAATTCATATACGGCCTTAATAAGCTTTTAAAAGAATCGTCCTCTCTTTAAAGAGAAGTGTACTATTAATATACAAGTGGTTAATTTAAACTAGTAAGTCATAATGAAGCAAAAGTAGGTTCTGAGAAACTGCCTTAAGACTCTATAACTTTACAATTCCATATTGAGCACTAATGATAAATCCCAATTCACATGTGTGACTACATAAATATTCATGCAGAGTTAAATGTGCACCTACAAATGTACAAGGTACATATGCAGATGTAAAGGCATTTTATGACTTCAGCTTATGAAAATGTCTTATCTGTTGGTCTTGGAGAAACTTTCATTCTGATATCCATCAGATATAATGCATGAGTTTATCATTATATCACCATCATGTTATAAAGTCATTGTCTAAGATGGATCTATTAGACAACTCAGAAATATGCTGTAACAGACGTATTGACAACTCAGAAGTTTAAATTCTGTAAGCATGAAAAGAAAAATTGTGAAGCTATTAAATCATGGTGAATAAAATATTTCTGTGCCAGTCATTATCTAATCATCTGACTCCATCAAGTCTTAACTGCAATGTTTTCAAAACTCACTTAACTACTTTTGCTTCTTCCCCTCCATCCTTGTTATAGGAATGGCAAATTGCTTAGATTAGTTGCTGCTGATGTAAGGTGAAGCAACAGCCAAGCTTTGAAACTAAACCAATGATTATATCTATAAAGTTGACCTAATTAACAAGAAAGCAATCCTAAGTATTAAATGGTTAAGCTTTATTATTCCCTGAGTCCTGCTATTCACTCAGGAAGCCAGAACCATGGAATTAAACATTAGTATTTTGATACAGTTTCTCCCACAAAAATCATCACAAAATTTTAGGAGAAAAATTCCTAAAAAGCTTTTTCTTATTGCATAGATTAAGGAAACCATTTGATTCAAAGGCTCAATGCTGATAAACTTTAGTAGATAACAATAAACTCTGTAAAAAATTATTCAATTCTTACTAATTTGTGTTGGCCTTATAAATGGCAGGATATGGACGGTTGTGGGATGGAAGTAGTCAATACTAGCCAACAGGGAAACTGATACGTATATAGGGAATGTGTATGTTAAATAGCTTAATTTAGTCATCCCACAATGTATACAGGCATAGCTTGGAGATGTCACAAGTTCTATTCCAGACTACTGCAATAAAGTGAGTCATACGAATTCTTTTACTTCCCAGGCATATAAAAGTAATGTTTAGGCTATATTGTAGTCTACTGAGTGTGCAACGGCGCTGTGTAAAAAATGTACATACCTTAATTTTAAAATGCTTTATTGCTAAAAATCCAAACGATTATCTGAGCCTTCAGAAAGTCATAATATTTTTGCTGGTAGAGGGTCTTGCCCTGATGTTGAAGGCTGCTGACTGATCAGGGTGGTGATTGCTGATGAATGGAGTGGCTGTGGCAATTTTGTAAAATGAAACAACAATAAAGCTTACTGAATTGACTCTTCCTTTCACAAGAGATTTCTTGGTAGCATGCAATGCTGTTTGATAGCATTTTACCCACAGTGAAAGTTCTTTCAAAATTGGAATCACTCCTTTCAGACCCTGTCGCTGCTTTATCAACTAAGTATATGTAATATTCTAAATCCTTTGTTATTTCAACAATGTTCACGGAATCTCCACCAGGAGTAGATTCTACCTCAGGAAATTATTTTCTTTGCTTATCCATAAGAGCTAACTCTTCATCCATTCAAGTTATATCAGGAGATGGAAGCAATTCAGCCACATCATCAAGTTCCACTTCTAAGTTCTCTTCTTATTTCCACCACATCTGTAGTTATTTCCTCTACTGGAGTCTTGAACCCCTCAAAGCCATCCCTAAGGGTCGGAGTCAATTTCTTCCAAACTTCCTATTAATGTTGGTAATTTTACCTCCTCCCATGAATCACAAATGCTCTTACTGGCATCTAGAATGATGAATTTTTTCCAGGAGTCTTTATTTACTTTGCTGAGATACATACAGGTATCACTACCTAGGAAAGCTATAGCCTTAAAAGAAATGTGTTTGCTAAATAATGAGACTTGAGAGTTTAAGTTGCTTCTTGATCCATGGGCTGCAGAATAGATGTGTTGGTTGGCATAAAAACAACATTAATTTCCTTGCGTATGTCCATCTGAGCTATTGGAAGATTAGGTGCATTCTCAACAAGTGGTACTATTTTGAAAGGAATATTTTTTTCTGAGCAGTAGGTCTCAAGAGTGAGCATAAAATATTCATTAAACCATGCTATAAAGACATGTTCTGTGATCCAAGCTTCACTATTCTACTTATAGGGCATAAGCAGAGTAGATTTAGCATACTTCTTAAGGGCCCTAGGGTTTTCAAGATGGTAATTGAGCACTGGCTTCCACTTAAAGTCATCAGTTGCATTAGCACCTTATAAGAGAGTCAGCCTGTCCTGTAATGCCAGGCATTGACTTCTTCTCTCTAGCTGTCAGTCCTAGACAACATCTTTTTTTAGACGGAGTGTCATTCTTATTGCCCAGACTGGAGTGCAATGGTGTGATTTAGGCTCACTGCAACCTCTGCCTCCTGGGTTCAAGCAACTCTCCTGCCTCAGCCTCTTGAGTAGCTAGGATTACAGGCATGTACCACCACACCCAGCTAATTTTGTATTTTTAGTGGAGATGCAGTTTCTCCACGTTGGTCAGGCTGGTCTCGAAATCCCAACCTCAGGCAATCCGCCCACCTCGGCCTCCCAAAGTGCTGGGATTACAGGCGTGAACCACTGCGCCTGGCCCATCTTCTTCCAATAGAAGGCTACTTTGTCTTCATTACAAATCTCTTGGCCAGGCATGGTGGCTCACACCTGTAATTCCAGCATTTTGGGAGGCCGAGGCAGGTGGATCCTGAAGTCAACAGATGGAGAACATCCTGGCCAACATGGTGAAACCCTATCTCTACTAAAAATACAAAAATTACACAGGCATGGTGGCACATGCCTGTAGTCCCAGCTACTTGGAGGACTGAAGCAGGAGAATCACTTGAATCTGGGAGGTGGAGGTTGCAGTGAGCCGAGATCACGCCACTGCAGTCCAGCCTGGAGACAGAGCGAGATCCCATCGGGAGGGAGGGAGGGAGGGAGGGAGGGAGGGAGGGAGGAAGGAAGGAAGGAAGGAAGGAAGGAAGGAAGGAAATCTCTAGGTAAGTTGCTTCAGCTTCTACGTTAGCACCTTCTTTCTACTTTACCTTGTGCTTCTGTTATGGAAACACCTTCTTTCCTGAAACCACAGATGCAGCTTTCTCACCTCTCTCAGCCTTTATAGAACTGAGGAGAGTCAGGGCCTTGCTCTGGATTAGGCTTTGGTTTATGGGAATGCTGTGGCTGGTTTGATCTACTCAAACGACAGAAACTTTCTCTATGTCACCAATAAGGCTGTTTTGCTTTGTTATCATTCATGTGTTCACTGGAGTAGCATTTTCAATTTCCTTCAAGACTTTTCCAGTTGCATTCACAATTTGGCCAAAGTTTGGCATAAGAGGCTTAGCTTTCAGTCTGTCTCAGCTTTCGACCTGCTTTCCTCACTGAGCATCTTCATTTCTATCATTTAATTGAAAGACATATGTGAATCTTCATTCCATTTGATAACATAGAGGCCATTGTAGGGTTATTAATTGACCTAATTCCAATATTGTTGTCTCAGGGAATAGGGAGTTCCAAGAAGAAGGACAGAGATAAGGGAATGACGGGTCAGTATAGTAGTATGAAAACACAACATTTTTCAATTAAGTTCACTGTCTAAACAATCACAATAGTAACAAAAAAGATCACCATAACAGATATAATAATAGTAAAAGAATGTCACCAATAGACTTGCTCAATGCAGCGCTGCCAAAAACTTTCGATTTGCAAAAAAACCAAAACAATATTTGTAAAGTGCAATAAAGCGAGGTAAGCCTGTACATATATTTAAATAACATGTTGTACATCATAAACATACAATTTTTAGAGACCAAGTCCAGTTTATATACACAGGGACTGGGTGGTATCAGTGTTAAAAACAAATAACCAAAGAATAGGAGAGAAATAACAAAAACAATGGTAAAAAACTGTTGAAATCTATCTTTGCATTAGGCTTTGCTGACTGCCTTAAACATACTGTATTTTATGTTCGTCAGCATTTCACTCATTTAAATATATTCATATACATCTCAGTGAATATGAAGTAGATAAGGTAACTGAAGCCCAGAGGGTTACTCCAGATTTCACAACCACTGAATTGTTGATAGGGACTTCAATTAAAGGCCAGTCTTATGAATGCACTTAACTATTATGCTACGATGGTAGCCACCTTCATCAGTGATCTTAGCTGAAACTTCTAGGAGGGCTATGAGTCCACAAGGAGGTCTAATTTCCATTTACAAGAGACTAGTTAAAATGGAGGTTGTAGGCAGGTTTTGAGGTTTGGCCAGGTGGTTTGGACTCCAAGTACAGAGACCAAATTGCAGCAGGAGCACAGGCAGCAGTAAGATCTGGGAGTACAGGGCAAAAGTCCAAAGATTTATTCAAGGCAAAAAGACCCAGGAGGAAATAGCTTTTGGGTATACATCGGGTAACATTTTGAAATTCAAGCCACACATCAGAAATGGGTATCACAAAAGAAATATTTCAAGATTGCAACAAGGCCCTCAATCCCTTTGCCCGATTTATAAGACACCAATCTGCATTAATAAGTGTGCACAATTCCATGGAGGTAGAGACAGTGTCTGCAGGTCACTGTAGCCGAATAACAGGTCTCTAGGCTGACTAGTGTTCATGCTTCTAAAATTTCCACTTCCAAGTGCCAAATGCTATGCTTTCCCCTTGCCCAATTACCACTATCTTCATTCCCATGCATATCTATTAGGAAAAAAACAACAATAAGACATCTACTTAGTTCAGTCGTCTGGGAAATGCTGTGGATAATACAGTACTGTGGGTCAAATAACACATTCAAGAACCAGTCAATTTAGTGAAAAAAAGAAAAATCAAATTGCTTATTTGCATCATGCAGAGTCAAAAAAAATTACAATTTGAATGTTGTGCTTTTCAAATAGTTGTACTGAAGTTGAGTAGACACAATCATATTCACCAGGCATCTCTACACTGTCACTTTGGTGTATTATTTTTTAAACTGCCTTTCTCTTCTTGGAATTAAATTTAGTTATCCTTCAGGAATGCTTAATTCCTTAATGTCAATCACTCTTTTTTTTTTTTTTTTTTTTTTTTTTAAGCAAGAAGGTTTTTTCCAACTAATTTCTTTAATCAGCTTTTGTTCAGAAACTGTTTATTTCTATCTGCATTACAAATGCTAGATTTAACCAATCTATCAAACCAGGATAATACAAGGAAGGATCTTGTCAGTTCGTCCTTTCCTCTTAGGAACAAAGATGCTGTAGTTTGTACTTTTAAAGAAAGGAAATAATAGGATTAGACTAAGATTGAGGGCAAGACGATGTCAAGCCAAAGAAAAGCATGTGGTCCTTCTAAAGCTTTCCCATCTAGTATGGGGAATTGTAATCCATTTGTGCTAAATGCTTTGACTATGCTCATTATGCAAAAAACATTAGAGCCTAGTATATTTTGTTACCATAGTTCTGCCTACTGGGAACTATAATTAAAGCACATTTGAGCAAAGGCAATTTTATTTGTTATTAAGCAACTAAAAGCTTAGTCAACCTTGCAAATATGGCATTATCTTAAGATTACAATATGAGCCAGTCAGCTATCCAATAAACTTTATTAGGTCCTATCTTTATTAGCTATGTCTTCTATTCCTATTGCAGGAGCATTGTATCCTATACAATAGTGGTCCTAATAGTTTAGAACACACCAGAATCACCTAGAAAAACTTACTAAAACACATTACTGGGCCCCACTTTCAGAGTTCCTAATACCTTAGATCTGCAGTAGGGCCCCAAAATTTGCATTTCTAACACATCCCCAGAGAATGCTGATGCTGCTAGTCTGCAGACCACACTTTACAAACATTTGCCTTGCTATATAACCTAGTGGTTAGAGCTTTGAAGTGAAATCAACCTGCGCTCATGTACTTGCTCTTCTACTAATTTGTACATGTCCTTGGACAGCTTACTTCATCTCTCTAAGCCTGTATCTTAATCCATATAGCAGGGATAGTAATACCTATCCAATAGGATTGTTGGGAGAATCAAATAAGATACAAGTATGGAAAGTGTTTAGCTCAAGTCCTGGCAAGAGAGAAATCAATGAATGTCAGTGATCAGTTTATTATTGTTAATTTGAAAAATATGCCACGATCTAGTTCAATATATTTATAACAAATGGTGTGCATCAGACTCAACCGCAGACCTTTTGTAAAATTCACACAGTGAGACACTCTCCTCCCTAGAGATGCCGAGGCAATCAATATTTCACTGATTCTAAGATGCCATTGATCATAAGATGCACCATTATTTTAGGTTCCACTAAGAAAGAAAAGACTGCAATTAAGCCATGATTATTATAAGTGAAATAAATGAGACATAGAAAGAAAAATAAGAAAAATGCTGCATAATCTCTCTTACATGTGGAGTCTTAAAAAAAAAAAAAACCTATACAGAGATAGAGAATAAAAGCTTACAGAGTAGCAGTTACCTAGGATGCACAGGTCCAGAAATATAATAAGCAACATAAGGACTATGTAGATAGAGTATCTCTAATCCAAAGATTTAAAATCCAAAATGCTCCAAAATCTGGAATTTTCTGAGCACAGACATGATGCTACATGGGTGCCTGAGATAGTGGCAACATTGCCTTCTGATCATTCAACTTACACAAACTTTGTTTCATGAACAAAATTATTTATGATATTTTATAAAGTTAGTTTTATGCTATATGAATAAGGTGTAATAAAACATAAATTCATTTTGTGTTTAGGCTTGGATCTCATCCCCCAGATATCTTATTATGTATGTTCAAATATCCAATATCCAGAAAAAGGCCCAAATCTGAAACACTTCTGGCCCCAAGCATTTTGAATAAAAGATACTCAACCTGTAGCATTTTATTGGGCATATGCATTAAATAAGTAGATTTAGTTGCCTGCTTTTTTCACCAAAAAGTAACTTCATGAGATGATAGTTTGCTTCACTATAAAACCACTTTACTGTCTACATGTATCCCATAACATCATGTTGTAAACCTCATATATGCACAATAAAATTTATCTCAAAGAGCTTTGATTAAACTAATGTAAAACACATCCAGATTTCAGAAATGAAAAAGAAATGTTTAAAAACGTGCATCCTGGAACTGATGAAATATAGGAGCTGGAGATGGAAGTGTGGGCTTGCTTCCCAGGTTACTGTGATGTGTAATTCTGATTTAGAAACTACTAACCTAGTGAATGTGACAGCTGCAAGCAGGACTCAAAGTTCAGATGCCTCAAAGCTGAGAGAGCTCATAGGTTAGAATCCCCATTCTTAGAACAAGAATATAATCCAATATCATAATCAACCTCATAATTCCATAGACTGTTTATGAAACAAAAAATATTTCCTCTTGGTATAAGAGCACCCACCCTTTAAACTTAGAAGAAGACTTGTCTCAGTAAATAGCAGTTACCCACATGAACTGGTCATGTTCATGACCAGAACACATCAATCAGATCAAAGGAGAATGTAGCACAGTTAGCAGGAAGGTGTCAAGGTGTTAGAAGAAGATAGGTTTATCTTCATAAACATGAATTCCAATCGTGAGATTTGAGGATTATTTACGGAGACAAAATATGATTTACATTCCAGGGAGATGGAAGGATGATGAAGGTCACAAATATTACCAGAACTTGGCCCTAGTCAGCTTTTATTTTCCATTTTGAGTTTTAAATTGCAATTTTTAATTTGTTTCAAAACAAAAAAAGTAGATTTTGCATAATTTGATTGTCCTATCGAGTTTATGGCCACTGCAATTTGCCTTCACTCTGGAAATCTTGGATGAAGGCGGGAAGGCATGAACCTACCCTGAACTTCATGCTAACACTCTGGCCCACAGGAAATGCATTCATTCTGTAAGCTATCATAGAACAGAGTAATATCTTATGACAGTTTTAGCTGGGAGCTCAGAATTTCTAATAACTTCAATAATTATCTTTGGTAGTCTCCATGCACATGAGTTAATTATAACAAGAAAATAAAATAATACTTATTTCAGCTTCTAAAAATTCTAAGAATGTAAATCACTAATGAAATGTTGAAAGAATATCACAGCTGTTATTATAAATTTTCAACTAAGAAAATTTCATTTTAACTCCTGACTACCTCATGAGCACCCAGTACCCCCTTTATTATTAGTTATGTTAATATTAATTTATTATTAATTTTCTAACTAGGGCTCAACCCAGACGGACAAACAAACATGAAATGTTTAAATTAGGGACTGCCAAGGACATTTCTTCAAGGTTCTAATAGTGACAAATTATAGCTATAAGAGTTAAAACATGAATAGTGATGATTTTCTCATTTTCTCACTGTATTGGAAACACACACATACACTATCAATGAAATCTATACTTCTAAAAATATATTTTCATACCTTAGAAACCTCATCTGGTCCTAGTCCATTTTGAATTCCTTTCTAAAATCACATATTAAAGCTTTATCATAATATTCTTTTTAGAACTACGACATTCTTAATTTTTTGTTTCTAAATAGAGAATAGAATATACAAACTAATATGAAATTCAGCAAAAAATGGTCTTTGTTTCCAGAAGGATAACACTGATTTAATTAAAATGTCTACATAATTTAAATGACTTTACATATTGAATAAAATTTAACATAAAACTCAGTCACCTGAATAACGACAACTTAGAAACAGTCACACTGGTCATAGAAAACATCTGCTAACTTGAATGAGAAGGAAGCAGCCATGTCTTTATAGAAACCTAGTTCTTGTTTTACTATAGAGATGGCAGGGGTTTGGGTTCTTTTTCTTAATTTTTCTTATTTCTTTTACAGATTTCACCTTAAGAGATGTAGTTGCATAATTAATGAAACAGCTATTTTCCACATAAGAAGATAAAGACTGATTTGAAACTTTTCAACTCTGTCCATCACTGTTGTATCCAACTGACTCATTAGCATACACCTTGCTGCAAGGGTTTTATCTTTACTGAGGGATTCTTTGTGTGCCTCTTCTATTTTGACCAAAATGTATAGAAATCTCCTGAAGTTTCATGACACTGATGTGGCTTAAAATTTTAAATATTTTCAGTTCTTTGGACATATAAGAAAAACCCTAAGAAGTAAGAATTAGCCATAGTTCAGAGGTTCTGGTTTAATAAAAACATCAATTACTTCAAGTTCTCTGCTGATTAGAAAGTAGTGGATTTCATTTGCTATGGCAAAGCAACTTGTTACATTTTGTGCTACCATAAAATGCATCAGAATTTATAGTTATTACCTGAATGTTCAATTTGTTTCCAGTATCCTCCTCTCAGTACTATGTGTCTGTTTGAGATCAAAGCGTGCTACTTGTCTAAGAAATATACTATAGAGAGGACAACACAATAGCTGCAAAATGAAATAAGAATTGTCAAATGTTGTTTCCTTCTTTGATATAATTCCTAAGGTTATAGAAATTGAAGATAACCTAGCACACATCATCTCCAAAGAGAACTTAAGAAGGTCTTTTAGCTTAACCATGAAGATAAAAGGGATTACAGAAGCTGAGTGCCCAGACAATGAAGCAGATCAGTAACAGTTTCAACAGCTATATCCAGACGGTGCTAACTAGTGGATCAACATCAACCTAGTTCTAAATTTCAGAATCAGAATTCTTTTCTGGGTTCCATTTGTTTCACCATGTTACTCAATGTCCTGGAAGAAAATAGAGTAGATACATAAAATTTGTAGGAGGGAGAATGGCCATGTGGATGACTGAATGATGAAATTGGAAGCTGATATGTTAAAGACAACGGCTATATCTGAAATTAATAAAAATAAAGTACTTATAGAAATGAATTATCTGCAAATGAAAAGTAATAGAAATTGAAAAGAAATACAAGTAAATTTAAAATGACATGGTTAAGTTCAAAGGACAATTGTTTTGTATAGAACGGAGAAGTTGTGGCATAGTAGCAATACAGGCAACTAAGGCTTACAGATTTTAGTCTATAGAAAAATTACTGTGAATCAACAGTTAATGGAGTATTTTTTGAATGCAGTATTCATGCATTCAAAAGAAGTGGGAAGGAGTGAGAAAAAGAGTAGGGGAGTCGAAGGGAGGAAAAGGCAGGGGAACAGAGGAAAAAGAGGAGAGAATCCTATATAAAAGAAAACAAAAGCCCCACTTATCTCTATATAGCCCAGACAACCCATGAAGTACTGCAATACAAGCATGGAGAAGCTGGGCACATTCAAAAGTGACCTGAGATGTACAAACAGTCAAATCAATAATATTCAAGAATTTCTCAAAGTACTAGAGCATATTTATCCTGGAGATCTGATCAGCATGCTCAAATATTCTAATAACTTCAATGGGAAAAAGAATTTGTGTTTGACCCCAGTGGTTACAAGTAGGACAGATGAATTAGACTCCATAACGTTAAGTGTCATCGGTGTCACAGTCCTGTAAGGACAGAATTGCTCAGCTTGGGAGCTACTGACCACTCTCTCCTGAAGATGTTGAAGCCCTGATTGGATGATCTTTGACAAGATTTTTGCAAAACTAAGTCAAGCATTAGTTAGGTGGCAGGATTAAATGATCTTTCAAAGCCCCTCCAAATCTCAATATTCCAATATATAAACATTTTCCTGTGGTGCAAATTAAATCCTTACAAAAGACTTTCTCTCATAAAGACTATGAAAATAAATGGTTAGCCTAAGGGAGGTGAACCAATCTTCAGGAAACCCTAGGAGACTCCCCTATTTTCTTGCTTGTTTGCTCATTAGAGAACTCATCTCATATAAAACAGGAATGTATTAATATTTCTTTGTCCTCTACTATACTGGTGGACTTGGGAATTTGCACATAGCACGCTTTATCTTGCTAAATATAATAGTCTGTCCGGCATTCTTCCTTTGTGAGAAATCCTTATTCGCTTTCATAAATTATGTGAATAGATCTGAAGCGTACTTTCCTTTCTTCAATAGAGACTATTCCCAGAAGTAGCCCAAACATGCCAAGCATCTGCTCCTTCATGCAGCTCAATAAATGATATTGATATGTATTATTGCTGCGTGAATTCTAAATACAAGGCCAATTTAACAGGTTCTTGAATAATTCCCTCCTCCTCTCCTGGCCAAGCTGACAGAGAGCTCAAGGAAATCAGAATACTTCTAATACTTGCTAAGCAAACTATACAAAACTAACCAGCTAAATCTGCTAAAACAAAAACCACAGTAGAGTATTTCAAAATATAATAAAGATTACGTATGCATGATAAATATAAATGGTCATCTATTTTAATACATATCTAAATACATGTAAGTATTTTTTAGTATCTGCTATACTTACAATATTCAAAGACATTGCTTTCCCAAACTGTGAATTCCTGGGTGTCTGAATGTTTGTTAAGTATTTATATAAGCCTACTCCATCTTTTAATAATTGGATGCAATTATCATTCATGTGGTACAAAAAAAGGTGATCAGAATCCCTAAATCTTGAAGTTTTTCTAGTCATCTATGAAAGCCTCTAGTTCTCTAAAAGGTATTTTCACAAAGACCTTCAGAGTAAACTCAATTTTACTGCTAACTAGGTCTTTGGACCCAAACCTCTCTCTGGTCTCTTTCCCTGGTGAAGTCACCTGAATCTCACATGAGCATGGCAGACAGCTCCTGTAACTTGAGCTAAGGATTAATAAAACCAGCCCCAGCAATGAATCCCTTATTTCTTTCCTGAGTCCCACTCTGCTCTGACCCCTGGCAAAACCATTGCCCTGGCACAAGTTACATCTGCCCAGAAGAAGCAGGTTCACTAACTAGTGAAGTCATTGTACACATCTGTATTGCCCAATAAAGTAGACACAAGCTGCATGAGGCTATTAGTTCCTCAGTTGTACAAGCCACATTTCAAGTGCTCCTTGGCCACATGAGGCTAGTACACAGAACATTTTCAACACGCACTACTGGATTCCACTTTGTTCTCAATTTGGGCAAACATTGTTCTTGGACTTGGGCAGACTTTATCTTCCATTTAAGGTCAGAGTATGCAATGGTTTACTCATTTATTCATTCAACAAATATTTATCAAACCCTTGTCTAGCTACTGAACATATAACCCTGAGTGAAACAAACATGGTACCTACTTGACAAACAAGTCAACACCTAATGGAAATGACTGTTTCAGTTATGAATTTCAGTATTAGTTTATAACTTTTTTTAGCCTCATGGTAACAAGATATTTTGATTTCATTCAAGTAAATCCATCTTCACAGCAGTTAGTCTGCTTTCTCTGATTTTCTTCAGATGACAGTCACTGATGGTTCTAAGATTTACTTGAATCTAGAGTTTCTTCAGCCTTTGTTTCTTTAGAACTCTTACTCAAAGTTTAATTCTTACTTCTGTCCTTGATTCTGTCTTGAAAGGTTCTCAAAACTTTAATGTTTAAATCATCACAGTTTTAAATGTGACTCTTAACTATTTATATTCTCAAATAGTACAACAAACTACTAGGCATTCACTCTTCGAAGACCCCACCTCCTCAGCCCCTTAACCTTGGAGTGAGATCTTCAGAATTTCTCTTAAACTATTATCTTTCTTTCATTCCCCGTGGACCATACTAACTAAACTGTCATTTCTCACACCTGAATCACTAAAACAACTTCCCAAAAAGGTTTATTGTCTCAATTTTGTTTCCTTACAATTGGTCATGCACACTAATTCACTACTACTTTAAAAAGAGCCCGTCATTGCCACCTCTACCTTTTCTGTACTAGAACAGCTTCCTTGCCACAGTCTTTCACTCCGAAAAATGTACACTTGTGCCAAGGTGTTCCCACCCTTCTCTGTTCAAGAGCTCCTGTCGGGTGCTAAGTCCACCACTCTGCAGTGGCACTCAACCACCAACAGATGAGAGCCTCAGCAGTTTGGCAGCCCACCACTAACAGATGAGACACTAACAGATGAGAGCCTCAGTAGTTCGGCAGCCCCACATCCCCTGACCTCACTTAATCCTAGTCACAGCTTCCAAACCAACACCACTTCAAGGGACATTGACAAAGCGGCCAAGTTCATTGGGGCTGGGACTTCCAAAGTTAGTACAGCTGGCTCCGGGACTAGAAATGCAACTGTGTTTGGAAGCCTCACCACTGACTATGCCAAGAACCCTGTCTGAAGCAACACGTCTTCTCCTGTGCCATTCTGGGGCTTTGTCCTCTATATAAGTCAGTTTTCTGCTGCTTACAACATCTGAAAATTGGTAATTTATTTTTAAATAATTGATTTCTTACAGTTATGGAGACTCTGAAGTCCAAAGTTTAGAGGCCACATCTGGTGAGAGACTTTTTGCTGGTGGACACTCTACAGTCCAAAGGTGGTATAAGGTATCATATGGTGAGGAAGTTAAGAATGCTAAAATGCTGGCTCTAGTCACTCTTCCTCTTCTTATAAAGCCACCAGTTAATCCATTAACCCATTAATCCATGGATAGATTAATCTATTTATAAGGGCCGATCTCTTGTGAGCCGATCACCTCTTAAAGTCCCTACTTCTCAATACTGCCACTGTGGGCATTAAGTTTCAACTTTGGAGGAAAAACATATTTAAACCATAGCACCCTCTTAAACGTCATGGAGTTCTTTTGCCCGATAGTGGCTCTTCTCATCCTCTTCACCATGTAAACAAGCTATCTCCACCACTAATATTTCTTTCCTCCATGTCTCATCTACCTTTTATGTTCTTTTCCCTATACCTTCTCAGGCAATCTGGGAAAAGTGGTTGACTCAAGATTTGAAAGAGGAAAGACAAATAAATAAATATTGCATTGTTTTAGTCGGGGTTCTCTAGAGTGACAGAACTAATAGGATATATACATATATTATGTATATATTACATATATTACATATGGAAATTTATATACATATAGGATATATATTATATATATGGAAGTTTATTAAGTAGTATTAACTCACATGATCACAAGATCCTACAATAGGCCATCTGCAAGCTGAGGAGCAAAGAAGCCAGTCCAAGTTCCAAAGCTGAAGAACTTGGAAGTTTGGTGTTGGAAGACAGGAAGCATCCAGCACAGGAGAAAGATGTAGGCTGGGAGGCTAAGCCAGTCTAGCCTTTTCATGTTTTTCTGCCTGCTTTATATTCTGGCCATGCTGGCAGCTGATTAGATGGTGCCCACCCAGATGAAGGGTGGGTTTGCTTTTCCTAGGCCACTGATTCAAATGTTAATCTTCTTTGGCAACACCCTCACAGACACACCCAGGATCAATACTTTGAGTCCTTCAATCCAACCAAGTTGACACTCAGTATTAACAATCATTGGGCCGGGCGCGGTGGCTCAAGCCTGTAATCCCAGCACTTTGGGAGGCCGAGGCGGGTGGATCACAAGGTCAAGAGATCGAGACCATCCTGGTCAACATGGTGGAACCCCGTCTCTACTAAAAATACAAAAAATTAGCTGGGCATGGTGGTGCGTGCCTGTAATCCCAGCTACTCAGGAGGCTGAGGCAGGAGAATTGCCTGAACCCAGGAGGCGG